>NC_091118.1:55564801-55871468 GCF_040183065.1 Periplaneta americana | reverse complement strand
AATCTTTTAGAAAACATCTCCCCAACATAAAGATGAGATGTGGTAAATAGTAAGACATAATGTGCGAGGTCCAGAAGAAAAATTACTCTTTCACAAATTATTGAATCTTTTAGAAAACATCTCCCCAACATAAAGATGAGATGTGGTAAATAAGTAAGACATAATGTGCGAGGTCCAGAAGAAAAATATACTCTTTTACAAATTATTGAATCTTTTAGAAAACATCTCCCCAACATAAAGATGAGATGTGGTAAATAAGTAAGACATAATGTGCGAGGTCCAGAAGAAAAATATATTCTTTTACAAATTATTGTATCTTTTAGAAAACATCTCCCCAACATAAAGATGAGATGTGGTAAATAGTAAGACATAATGTGCGAGGTCCAGAAGAAAAATATACTCTTTCACAAATTATTGAATCTTTTAGAAAACATCTCCCCAACATAAAGATGAGATGTGGTAAATAAGTAAGACATAATGTGCGAGGTCCAGAAGAAAAATATACTCTTTTACAAATTATTGAATCTTTTAGAAAACATCTCCCCAACATAAAGATGAGATGTGGTAAATAAGTAAGACATAATGTGCGAGGTCCAGAAGAAAAATATACTCTTTCACAAATTATTGAATCTTTTAGAAAACACCTCCCCAACATAAAGATGAGATGTGGTAAATAAGCAAGGCATCGTTATTGTTAATACTATAAGTTATTATTATTATTATTATTATTATTATTATTATTATTATTATTATTATTATAGTACGTGGCATTGTGTGATTTTATCATCTTTTGGTGATATCTAGTATTAGTTGGCAACACTGAAGAGACGGCCAAATTAGTCTTTTAGGAATTACTCTTACGTGATCCTCAGTATATATATGTATGGCTTTAATAGTTTGAAAAATTTATCACAAATCCAGTTTAGTCATTTCTAATGTTGTTTTGAATTTATTTTTGAAAACCGCTATTAATTTAAACGTCGCATAATACTCATTTGATATATCTGTGCCGACGGACGTTTCTGGAACTAATCCATCGATCTCCGTTACGACATTTGGTTTCCATGGAAATTCACTGCTGACGCCCCCATCAGAAAACAGCTTTTGTAAATCAGGTGACTAATACATTTAAAATTTAGTTTCGTTTTATGATGATATATAGGTCGTTGGTTATCTCATGAAACCAAATGCATTCGTGCGCTGTAACCCACAGTAAGAATCTTATGGTGGAAATAAGCGAGTTAGCTAGCTTGCAAGTCGAAGCGTAGAGAGGATGTAAAGCTTCTCAGTCCACTTTTTCCTTCCCCTTACGCGTATGTAAGTTTTACGAGGTATCGAATGGCTTAAACAAGTTAAGCATATTAAATTCTTGTCAAATAACTATCAGTAGTATGAATGCAAGAACATTGGGAGAGAAAATTTGAAATTAGTTAACTTACTTTCTTTTGTAAACGTTCGTCATCGCGTTAAGAAATAACGAAAACATAATATGTCCTTATCGTGCTATTGAGCTCTAGAATAATCTGTAGCAAGAAACAGAATCTGTTAAGTAATGGTTACGTAGATTCTTTTTGTGCCCAAATTTTACTTATTTATTTTCCTAACGGATATGTTTAAGTTAAAGGAAAATAATATGTGAAATATGTTTAGCTGAAATATTTTCTTAACACTTGTTCGAAAAGAGAAACAATTTCCTAAATACAAATTAATTTCTCTGAAAAAATAAAATACTGAATGCAATATAGGCCTAGTTTACATACATAGTCTACGAGTACAAGAAAATTTGCCTGGCTCACTGATATTTTAATGAGGAATATTTAGTACCATAACTGGAAATAGATCGTTTGCAGACCTATTGTTACAATTCACAAATTATTTCTTATGATTAACACTTTGAATAGATATGTTGAAGGAATTCTGCACAGATTTGCATAAATTAGTCATTTGTATAATCATTTCTTATTTAATATAGCTATTTTTAAAAATCAGAATTTCAAAGTGGTACATAAAATATTGTTCCTAATGTGATTACTGAAAAACGCTATATTTATATATTATATTATACTATATTATATTTATTATATTGTATTATACAGGGTGATCAATTTGTGTATGGATAAAATAAAAACACTGTAAAACATTTACTACTGAACTTTATTTGTTGAAACTTTGTGCATACAACACTAAAAGCTCAACATGATCCCGATCCCGATTGCGCACTCTGCACAACTCATAACGATGATGCAATTCAGCTCATGTCCGTTGTAACTTAAGAGGGGTGATTTGTTGAAAAGCTTGAGTAATTTTTACTCTCAGATCATCAATGTACCTGAGTCTCTGTGAATACAGTAGGCAATGTCTTTAACAAAACCCCACACGAAGAAGTCAGGAGGGTTTAGATCTGTGGTGTTTGGGGGCCAAGCCAGGAGATAGCTGCTTCTCATACTGGGTTTCGCCTGCGACCTCCTGCGTGTTTTTTTTAACACAGAACCTGTTTATGAACACATCCTTTTGTATGCAATCCAGATAATCAAAATTTTGTCTAATTTGCTTATACATATAGCAAGTGAGAATAATTGTAGTATTATGATTTTTTAAATCTAATTCAAGGAAAACCCTTAATGGACTGATACCATGACAGAATTGAATTAGGCCTATACCTAAATCTGCAAAATATCAATATAAATGTGTCATATTCATTACACCGGTTATTCATTCTTGCTACTATCTTCATACGGCATTAGGTAAAAAATGTAGCGGTCATTATAATATTGTAGCCCTAGATTTTCACTGCGACCCGATACCAAAACATTACGGAATCGTATTTAGATACATTACACACACCATACTCACGTCGAAATTCCCTTTGAATTCTTTTAACACTCTCAAATTTAGCATACCAAAGTAAAGTACACATTGTGCCCGCTGTTGATTTATAGTAGCCATTTTAATCATGTATGATTTTCATTTGTCCTTTCAGATTATGCATTGTTGATTTCATGTATGCAAAATCTCATCTTTTAATCATAATATAACCAGCAAGAAAGTTTTTGTACTATCATAATAGCTTTATAATAATAAATTAATATTATCTATACCCAAACGGATCAGACTGTATTATATTATATCATATCATATTATAGTGAATCTTCTTCTTCTTCTTGTTCTTGTTCTTCTTCACTCCATGGTATGAGCAATTGCCCTTTCCGGTTTAAAAAGTTGCTCCATCTTTTCATTGGTCGTCCCTGCTCTCTTCGTCCTTTTGGTTTATAATTTATTGTTTTCTTAGGAAGTCTGTAGTTGTCCATTCTCTCTACATGTAATTTCCAATGTTGTCTGTAATTGTCTATTTTATCAATAAATGGGTATGCTCCTAGTTCCCGCCTGATATCTTCATTTCTAATTTTATCTAATCTCGAGCATCCTTTTACTTTCCGCAAGAGTTTCATCTCTGCCGCTAACTTCAGGTTTTGTTATAACCCAGCTTTCACTTCTATATAAAAGAGTTGGGACTGCCATTACATTGTAGAATTTCATTTTTGTTTCTTTTCTGCTTTTATTCTTCAAAGTTCTATTAATTGTGCCACATACTGTCTGGAAAGATTGTAATTTTATTTTTATATCATTATCCTTTTTGTAACTTAAATCACATCCCAGGTACTTAAAATTAGTGACTTGTTCTACTGCTTTATTATCCATTTCGATCTTAGATCTCATAGTATTTTTGCCTTGAAATGCCATTACTTTTGTTTTTCTATTTGATATGTGAAAGTTATGCTTCTGGTATAATCTTTTGTTAAATAATCCCACTTCAGTTTGTATTGTAATGAATGCAATACAGTTCGTCTGGCTTCCTGATAAGCTATTTTAAGTTAAATCTTCGAGCCGAGGCGTTTACAGACTGAGTTCCTTTCCTCAAATTGTTACTTATGGTCATAAACACGGCTACTATGCACTCTGTTTAAGATTGTACATTTGCATGAACTACCAATGAGATTGTCAAAGCGCACTGAATTGAGACGTGTTATATTGTGTAATTTCCGCGCTAACAAAAATGCGTTCTATCATGATTTGAAAAACCATCAAGTCCCTACCATGTGCCGTGGATTGTCTTGCTTTTAATTGCATTGCATCTTCTTGCTCGTCTTATTGCAAGCGACGTGGCAGTCTCAACTTCTACCACTTACGAAGGACAAAGAGAATGATACTGCAAAGCGTTTTTATGTCTCTACGTGACAAGGTGCTATTATTTCGAAACGGTGGTGTCAGACAAACAGATGACGATCGTCTCTCTCCCAGTAGAAGGCGTGTGATGTATGTTTTATGGACGGTGCTGTACGTAGTCCCGTTTTGAAATACATTTCCATAAGTTAGAGTCTGTGGTTTGAGGGTTACCGATTGTTACTGTGTTGCTAGGATACAGAAAGTTTTATGCAAAGAGGAGAGAAGCTTTCCTTTTTGCACTCGCTGCGGATCTTAGACTGACTCCCGCTGCTTGCAACAGTGCTATACGTGCACGACTCCGCCTTGCGGAGGAAGGAAATGCATTTTGTAGATTAAAGTAAGGCAGCACAGACTAGGGATTGAGAACTTTTTCAGTAGAAAAAGCAAAAGAGCCATGAGTAAGTGAAATGTTATGTGGAAATTTAAAAAAGAAGTATCGTGGTTTGAAGACGACGTATCCATCCACCTTCTACTTGTGCGATTTTCGTAATATGAAATGCACAAAGCATATTATACTAATTAATATTTTTTAAACTTAAGCATTTACAAACACAGGTGAACGGGTACTGAACATTTTTTCAAATTAAAGTTCTGTGAAAAAAATATTTGGCGCAATGTTGTACCAGTCACATATTAGAATGGGGTTAACAAACAATGAAGTTTATAGTCTCTTCGAAGAATTCAACATAGAGCAGAAATGAAAGCTAAAAGACTAAGACTAAGAGCCCCGGAAGTGAACATAATTGTTACTAGAGATCCATAAAACCACCACGTAGGCGAAGGTCACTGGAAAGTCTGAGATGTGGATATTTTGATAACTTGAAAAGTAGCTATATAAAAACATTAAACATTTGGAAGAAGGCCTGTACAGATATAGTATCATAAACTTTGTCTGTTCAGAAAAAAAAAAAACTTGACATAGTACGAAAGCTTATAATAATATGATGAGGATAAGGATGATGGGATATGATGATGAGGATAATGGGGATATGAGGATGAAAATGATGGGGATATAAGTATGAAGATTATAGGGATATGAGGACGATGAGGATTGAGATGAGGATGATGGGGATATGATGAGGGTGAGGATGATGGGGATATGATGAGGATGAGGATATGATGAGGATAATGATCATGGGAATATGAGGATGATGGGGATATGAATATGGAAATGAGGATGATGGGATATGAAGACGATGAGAATGATGGAGATATGAGGATGAGAATGATGGGTATATGATGAGGATAAGGGTAATGGGAATATGAGGATGAGGATAATGGGGATATGAGGATTAAAATGATGGGGATATGAGTATGAATATGATAGGAATATGAGGACGATGAGAATTGAAATGAGGATGATGGGGATATGATGAGGTTGAGGATGATGGGGATATGATGAGGATAAGGATCATGGGAATATTAAGATGATGGGGATATGATGAGGATGAGAATGATGGGGATAGGGGTATGGATGTGAGGATGATGGGATATGAAAACGATGAGAATGATGATAATGATGGGGATATGAGGATGATGGAGATATGATGAGGATAAGGATAATGGGAACATGAGGATGATGGAGATAAGAGGTTGAGGGTAATGGGAATATGAGGATGAGAATGATGGGGATATGAGTATGAAGACCATGGGATATGAGGACGATGAGAATAATGATGATGATGATGGGGATATAAGGATGAGGATTAAGATGATGGGAATATGAGGACGAAGATGATGGGAATATGAGGATGAGGATGATGGCGATATGAGGATGAGGATGTTGGGGATATGAGGGTGATGGAGATATGTGGGTGATTGGGGTATGATGAGGATGGGGATATTATGAGGATAAGGATGATGGGGATATTATGAGGATTAGGGTGAGGGAATATTATAAGGATGATAAAAGTAATAATAATAATAATAATAATAATAATAATAATAATAATATAATATACAAGAGAAAACGTTCGAAATTTATTAAAATGACTGCAGAAATCTGGTATTCAAGCCATCACAAATTCAACGACCCAACTTTCTCCAATCGTTCCTATTTTCTGCCTCCCTCTTTGTCTCATCATATGGTTCATGTATCTTAATGTCGTCTCTCATCTGATATCTTCTTCTGCCCCGAACTCTTCTCCAGTTCACCATTCCTTCCAGTGTATCCTTCAGTAGGCAGTTTCTTCTCAGCCAGTGACCAAGCCAATTCCTTTTCCTTTTCCTGATCAGTTTCAGCACCATTCTTTCTTCACCCACTCTTTCCAACACAGCTTCAGTTCTTATTCTATTTGTCCATTTCACACTCTCCATTCTTCTCCATATCCACATTTGAAATGCTTCTAGTCGTTTCAATTCACTTCGTCGTAATGTCCATGTTTCTGCTCCATATAATGCCACACTCTATACAATGCACTTCTCTAGTCTCTTCCTTAGATATTTCTTCAGAGGTCAGCAGGAGATGCTCCTTCTTCTATTAAAAGCTTCCTTTGCCATTGCTATCCTTTTTGAGTTCTGGCAGCAACTCATGTTACTGCTTATAGTGCACCCCAAGTATTTGAAGCTGTCCACTTGCTCTACTGCCTCATTTAGAATTCTCAAGTTTACCTTCTTTATTTTTCGTCCTTTGATTTGTAATAATGAACTTTAATAGCATATTACGATACAAGGTTGGGAAGTTTTGTAATACACTTCAGAAACTTGTATTGTACAAAATGTTTTGCATGATCATATTTTTTAAATTTTAAATACAATATATATTTTGCATCGAAAGTTTAGAGCAATATTATTCCAAAGCCTTCACAGAACTGTACTGTACTGTAATGGTAACTAAGCAACAATAGGTGCACTGTAATGGATCTATTTTAGTATAGTTTTACGAAGAATGATTTCCCCAGCAACAACTTTCAAGGCCTAACAACAATAGCTGTAAATACAACAAAAAAGTCGAGTGTGCAAAAATTAATTTTTTGACAAATTTGTTGTGACAACTCCCCTTTTCGCAGTAGACCCTTCTAATCATTTGCACGAAGATCCATGGAGGACCAAGGTCTATCAGCTCACTGCCGTCCTCACGTACACACGTCTCAGCAGGGACACACTACTTTATCGTTATGAGGAATTAAAATTACAAATTATTTCAGTTCACCAAAGTTAATAAACCAACTAGCGTGTTCAAAGTTTTGACTGCCTGTTTATCATTCAAAATGTTGGAAATTTATCTATGAAATGTGAACTCTAAGCTAACATCTCATACAGAAATAATAGAAGGCTGGAAGTTACCATTGTTTTGCTTCTATTCGGAAGGATAACATAGAGTTCACTGTTGCAATGAACACTAGTTTCCAAGTTTCAGTTTCCCTTCAAACTGAAGCAAGCGCCAAGCTTTGACTAGCGGACTGTGGTGTGTTGAACGGAGAACTGTTAACTAGAACTTGGAACTGGGGCGGAGGGAAGGAAATGGCGGACGTTCTCGTTCAACGAAGGTGCACAAATTCCTTCATATTCTCTATTCTGCAAACAGAATATTGAGGAAAAAGGTCTTAAATTTCAGCTATAGTTGATGTCACTATGTGATATGCTACTTTCGCAAAATGGTGGATGAATTCTCATATATCTCTCTCCCCCTCTCTTCCTCTCTCTACCCCTCTCTCTCCACCTTTCTCCCCACGTCTAAATTTCTGTTCCTATTCTCTCTCACTTTCATATATCTTTCTCCATCCGGTATCGAAAAATGTCCTGAGCACTCGATACATACATGAAATTCTTAAAAAAAAAAAAAAAAAAGCCAATACACGACTTTAATTAAAAAAGTCACTCAAAACATAGACCCTCTGCCGTCAGTATTTAAAACTGGTCACTGTATACTGCAGAAACGTGTACCGGTAACAGAAGTGTAGAGACAGCAGATAAGATAGTTATTCAAAAGAGAGGAAAGATTATATTTTCACAGAAACTTCAGTTTCAATTAATAATAATAATAAAAACTATGTATTTATTGCTAAAACAAATATATATTGCTTTTTATATATAAAAATCGCTCTAGCACCCCCCAGGAAATGTACATACTCGTGCTCAGGAGGTATTCCACAAACTTTTAAGATAAATATTTTATTAGTTTACAGAATAAAAATTAAAAAAAAAAACATATATAGGGTAAAGGTTGGTAATATTGTGATAGTTCTCTTTGAGAATCTATTACAATTTTATTGAGTGAGAGAAGCACAGTTTTGTGCAGAAACTTGTCCACGAACATTCCCTTAATAAGTTGACGCAAAAAAACGATCTTCTAAAAAAAAAGATCTTCTCTCTTTCAGTAAAATTGTAATAAATTCTCAAAACAACTATCAAAATATTACTCATATCACAATATTATCAACCTTTACCCTATTACAATAATTGACATTTTATAATTATGTTCCCCCTGAACAATAATACTTCATGTCAACACCTGTGGAGTAACGGTCAGCGCTTCTGGCCGCGAAACCAGCTGGCCCGGGTTCGAATCCCGGTCGGGCAAGTTATATGGTTGAGGTTTTTTCCGGGGTTTTCCCTCAACCAAATACGAGCAAATGCTGGGTAACTTTCGGTGCTGGACCCCGGACTCATTTCACCGGCATTATCACCTTCATTTCATTCAGACGCTAAATAACCTAGATGTTGATACAGCGTCGTAAAATAACCCAATAAAATATTTAAAAAAAACTTCATTGATTTTTTTTTAAATAAGGAGCATTAGCAAATTGAATGTTCGGTAATTTAGCTGTTACGTTGTTATAAAGCAGCGATGTCAGACAGGGACTAAACGGAGCGGAGCGCTCCACTAGACTGGTTTCGTGCCCCGGTGTTTCCACAGACATAAGCAAGTTCAAGCTCCGATCTAGCTCCACAACCGGTATTGGAGCTTACAACTCTGACACTACTGTTATAAAGCCTTAGACCGAAGTTGCTACTGTGATTATAAGCTACATTTGTGGTACATTTAAGTTCTATCAGGCATAAATGTTGTCTGAACTTTTATTTTCATATTAATGTGAATATTGAATTAAATATATTTCGGTTTTTATGTACGTAATTCAATAAGGAATTGTTATGAATTGTATGGGTATCAAATACTTTAAATTCAGAATACAACAGTTCCGAGGGATAATGAAGAGGCTTATGGTAACATATTTTATTATTATTTTCTGTAGCAGTGTTATTGGCATGAGGGAGGCACTATAAGCACTACCCCATCCTATAATACCATATTGTAATATAGCTTGTACTAATGCGAGATAAATCTGTCGTAAATTATGGACAGTCAAGTAATTTCGTAGGATAACAAAATAGTGAATAATTTTTCTTAATCTAATGCATAGAAAAAGAACATGTACGATTATTATTCCGAGATACTTAACTTGAGGAGATTAATTTAGAATAGGACAGTTAAAATAATTATAGAACAATTGGATGCATTAATGTTTAAATACATGATTGTTGTTATAGCAAATTAAATAAATAGACAGCAATTCAAGCTATTCTTGAGTGAATTAATGTGTGTTATTCGAGTCCCTTTGGTAGGTTACTCATTTCGATTTTCTCTACCATTCTTACTCTATTACCAACATATTATTATCTTGTAAGCTCGCTAATAAATCTGAAATTGCAAAGTATATAGTAATTACAAACTTCATAAGATTACATTATGTACACTGCACTCCAAGGTGATGAAGTGAAAATAGGCTATGTAATAAAAGGGACATAGGCCATTTTTACGCTTGTATCTTATGGATCGCGTCCAGTCGCCATTATCTGATGCAACGATCAATGCAACTACAAATTACTGCGTGTGTTTGTTTACCTTCACGACATCTATACATCTCCACCTCCTTGTGTCGGAGTTCAGAAAGCGGGACAGTGACAAGTCGAGGGAATTTTACATTTTTTGTGGAAAATAGAATATCAAAATTGGACACTTTAGGAAATTTTGGAAAATAAACTATTATTATTCTACAATAAGTCTTTTGCGTGTTTTGTGTTATTTTTATTCGTAGTAATTCTATCGGACATGTGTATTTACTATACTGAAATGGAGTATTTTTTAACACCATTAGAATATTTACCAGAACGTTCTTTTGAATGCTCTGCAGAGCCTGGAAGAGGGACTGTTAATGCTTATGTAAGAAAATGGCCACCTAGTTTCAATTTTGTATTAGAAGGTGACGAAAAATGTATCGTCATTTGTGTTAACAATAAATATGTGAGAGTTGGAACTATAAAAGAAGGAAACAGTGATTTTGAAATAACAAAAATGAGAGAGAGAGAGAGAGAGAGAGAGAGAGAGAGAGAGAGAGAGAGAGAGAGAGAGAGAGAATATAAGAGCCTAGAATAGCAATGCTGAACGGAATTTTCCGGGATAAACAAATACCAATAGGAACCAAAATACATATTTGTAAATACTAGTGAGAAATTTAATAAATTATAATGCAGGAACATAAATATCAATACTAAAAAAAATTATCAACAAAAAATAGATTTTTTTTTTAAATATGATTATGTTGCTCTAAATCATGGAAAAAGTTGAAGCTAAATATTTCTTATTGATTAACTGGCTATCTTACTCGTGTTAATTGTGTAAGCATGTGCGGCTTACAGCTGTTTCGGTGCTTCTTCACACCATCCTCAGAGCCTACTAGATCTCGGCGTCATCTCGAACTTCGCTGCCTGTTGTGTGGGTGCGTTAGATTTTTGAAAAGTGTTGAAATGTGGTGTCAAATAGAGTGTGTGTTCTGAAATTGATCTGTGTGTTGAGAATTTGATCATGGTGTATATTGTTCTCTGAGTGGCTCTGAGGATGGTGTGAAGAAGCACCGAAACAGCTGTAAGCCGCACATGCTTACACAATTAACACGAGTGGCTCTGAGGATGGTGTGAAGAAACACCGAAACAGCTGTAAGCCGCACATGCTTACACAATTAACACGAGTGGCTCTGAGGATGGTGTGAAGAAGCACCGAAACAGCTGTAAGCCGCACATGCTTACACAATTAACACGAGTGGCTCTGAGGATGGTGTGAAGAAACACCGAAACAGCTGTAAGCCGCACATGCTTACACAATTAACACGAGTGGCTCTGAGGATGGTGTGAAGAAACACCGAAACAGCTGTAAGCCGCACATGCTTACACAATTAACACGAGTGGCTCTGAGGATGGTGTGAAGAAACACCGAAACAGCTGTAAGCCGCACATGCTTACACAATTAACACGAGTGGCTCTGAGGATGGTGTGAAGAAGCACCGAAACAGCTGTAAGCCGCACATGCTTACACAATTAATACGAGTGGCTCTGAGGATGGTGTGAAGAAACACCGAAACAGCTGTAAGCCGCACATACTTACACAATTAACACTAGTGGCTCTGAGGATGGTGTGAAGAAGCACCGAAACAGCTGTAAGCCGCACATGCTTACACAATTAATACAAGTGGCTCTGAGGATGGTGTGAAGAAACACCGAAACAGCTGTAAGCCGCACATACACAATTAACACTAGTGGCTCTGAGGATGGTGTGAAGAAGCACCGAAACAGCTGTAAGCCGCACATGCTTACACAATTAATACAAGTGGCTCTGAGGATGGTGTGAAGAAACACCGAAACAGCTGTAAGCCGCACAAACATTCTGCATCGTAAAATTCCTTGTTCCTATAACGCTAGAAGCAATGGTTTAGATTATTAAATTTCATATTTTGCTTGTCTCTATCGATGATTCTAGTGGCATTATTGAAATTCTGAATTTTCTGTGATATTCCATTTTCGGATAGGTATTCCAACATTTGACATGCACATATTGCGGGATTCCCTGTTCTGTGGTCAGCATGGTACAGGGTCACCGCTGAGATAACATGGAGAGAAAACCACAAGAGATAAGCTCTCTGTCTTATGGACGGAAGATAACTCTCTTTGATTACCCACACCGGGAATCGAAACACTTAGCAAGGAAGCGAAATATATATGAACATAAAGTCGATAATATGACTAAAATTGGTGTATACATACTCACATACACGCGTGCACACATACATAGTACAATTCTAAGCCTTTAAACAATTAAAATATTAAAATGATTTGGAGATTTATTTTTAGATAAATAGTGTTAAGGATCGAAAGTTTTAGTATGCAAAAGGATTTTTGAAACATTTCAGTCGGGACTGAAAATAAATATATATGTTATATAGAGTTGAAGTTTCTCTATCGCAGAATCAAAAAATACATTTCTTGTCAAATGCTTTGTCTAACTTTATAACCACGATAAAATTGTGCATTTAAATTTGCATTTTTTTTTTATTTTCCCTGTATACATACTCTTCCGTTGTCATATATTAAAACAAATGTCTTCATCCTGGAAACGTTTTTATCTTTTTATCAATATCATGTATAAAGAAATATATCGTATAGAAGTTCCGATAAGAATGTGCGGATAGTAGTAAAAATAATACCAGTTTCGATGAGTTGGGAAGTTCCAATTAAGGCGGTGTAAATAGAAGGGCCGTATTTTCCATCCCACTAAACAGAAATTCAATTTATTTTATAAAGAATTCCCCCCTTTTTATACATGAAACATAATAAAACATTTTCGAAACTTAATTAAAATTCATAGAAAACAAATGAGACGCATATAATCCTTGAATATCTTGAGATAATTCGATCAAGCCTTTAAACAATAACGTCCCTAATCGAAAAATTCCAGTTCACCACCGTCTTTCCACTTTTCAAGTAGAAAATCTCAACTCGATCTCCTCCACCAAGATTTTTAATCAAGATTTCTTGACTCCTCTCTCCACCCCTTTAGTTTCCATTCTCTCTTTTCTTGACTTAGTCTTATTCTCTCGTCCTTCCCTCTCACAAATCCTTTGAATCAACTTCGGCCTCCCCCTCTTACACCCTAAAATATCCTAAAGTTTCCAAACCCTCTTCACGATCTTTTTTTCTTCCTGGCGGAGAACTAAAGGAACTGCCTCTTCCACCCTTGCCTCGTCTGCAGCAATACTGGCTGCGTGGTCACCTGTCAACAGCCATCTACTGAAGTTTGTCATATCCCCGTAGTGGCGCTCCTATCGCACGATATTGGTTTTCTTAGAAATATTGAATTGTGTAGCTGACATCTGCAGTTAGGTGAGACAACTAATGGACAAAAAACACTTTACTCGAAATGATATCTCTACAGAATCGAATTTGACACAAAAGTTTTTTTACTCCTCACAGCTTCGAGTAAGGGTTTAAAGATTTATACACTCTATGCTATTTGGAGCGGCAAAATCTTTCAAGTATTTAATGAGAACTTTGAGAAGTACAAACATTGCTGATACGCGGAATTTGGTATTGGCAAATTGAAAGGTCCTTTGCCGATGTATACGATTACAATTCATCCATCCAACCGTCCATCTGCCCAATTCACTCAATCTTTCTTTCTTTATTTCTTTCTTTCTTTCTTTCGTTCGTTCGTTCGTTCGTTCTTTCGTGCGTTCGTTAATTCTTTCTTTCGTGCGTTCGTGCGTTGGTTGTTTCTTTCGTGCATTCGTTTGTTGATTCTTTCTTTCGTGCGTTCGTGCGTTGGTTGTTTCTTTCGTGCATTCGTTTGTTGGTTCTTTCTTTCGTGCGTTCGTTTGTTGGTTCTTTCTTTCGTGCGTTCGCTCGTTGGTTTTTTTGTTTCTCTCGTGCGTTCGCACGTTGGTTTTTTTGTTTCTTTCGTGCGTTCGCTCGTTGGTTTTTTTGTTTCTTTTGTGCGTTCGCTCGTTAGTTTTTTTGTTTCTTTCGTGCGTTCGTTTGTTGGTTCTTTCTTTCGTGCGTTCGTTCGTTGGTTCTTTCTTTCGTCCGTTCGTTTGTTGGTTCTTTCTTTCGTGCGTTCGCTCGTTGGTTTTTTTGTTTCTTTCGTGCGTTCGCTCGTTGGTTTTTTTGTTTCTTTCGTGCGTTCGTTTGTTGGTTCTTTCTTTCGTGCATTCGTTCGTTGGTTCTTTCTTTCGTGCATTCGTTCGTTGGTTCTTTCTTTCGTGCGTTCGCTCGTTGGTTTTTTTGTTTCTTTCGTGCGTTCGTTTGTTGGTTCTTTCTTTCGTGCATTCGTTCGTTGGTTCTTTCTTTCGTGCATTCGTTCGTTGGTTCTTTCTTTCGTGCATTCGTTCGTTGGTTCTTTCTTTCGTGCGTTCGCTCGTTGGTTTTTTTGTTTCTTTCGTGCGTTCGTTTGTTGGTTCTTTCTTTCGTGCATTCGTTCGTTGGTTCTTTCTTTCGTGCATTCGTTCGTTGGTTCTTTCTTTCGTGCGTTCGCTCGTTGGTTTTTTTGTTTCTTTCGTGCGTTCATTCGTTGGTTCTTTCTTTCGTGCGTTCGCTCGTTGGTTTTTTTGTTTCTTTCATGCGTTCGTTCGTTGGTTCTTTCTTTCGTGCGTTCGTTCGTTGGTTCTTTCTTTCGTGCGTTCGTTTGTTGGTTCTTTCTTTCGTGCGTTCGCTCGTTGGTTTTTTTGTTTCTTTCGTGCGTTCTCTCGTTGGTTTTTTTGTTTCTTTCGTGCGTTCGCTCGTTGGTTTTTTTGTTTCTTTCGTGCGTTCGTTCGTTGGTTCTTTCGTGCGTTCGTTCGTTGGTTCCTTCTTTCGTGCGTTCGCTCGTTGGTTTTTTTGTTTCTTTCGTGCGTTCGTTCGTTGGTTCTTTCGTGCGTTCGTTTGTTGGTTGTTTCTTTCGTGCGTTCGCTCGTTGGTTTTTTTGTTTCTTTCGTGCGTTCGCTCGTTGGTTTTTTTGTTTCTTTCGTGCGTTCGCTCGTTGGTTTTTTTGTTTCTTTCGTGCGTTCGTTTGTTGGTTGTTTCTTTCGTGCGTTCGTTTGTTGGTTCTTTCTTTCCTGCATTCGTTCGTTGGTTCTTTCTTTCGTGCGTTCGCTCGTTGGTTTTTTTGTTTCTTTCGTGCGTTCGCTCGTTCGTTTTTTTTTTCTTTCGTGCGTTCGCTCGTTGGTTTTTTTGTTTCTTTCGTGCGTTCGCTCGTTGGTTTTTTTGTTTCTTTCGTGCGTTCGCTCGTTGGTTTTTTTGTTTCTTTCGCGCGTTCGTTTGTTGGTTCTTTCTTTCGTGCATTCGTTCGTTGGTTCCTTCTTTCGTGCGTTCGCTCGTTGGTTTTTTTGTTTCTTTCGTGCGTTCGTTCGTTGGTTCTTTCGTGCGTTCGTTTGTTGGTTGTTTCTTTCGTGCGTTCGCTCGTTGGTTTTTTTGTTTCTTTCGTGCGTTCGCTCGTTGGTTTTTTTGTTTCTTTCGTGCGTTCGCTCGTTGGTTTTTTTGTTTCTTTCGTGCGTTCGTTTGTTGGTTGTTTCTTTCGTGCGTTCGTTTGTTGGTTCTTTCTTTCGTGCATTCGTTCGTTGGTTCTTTCTTTCGTGCGTTCGCTCGTTGGTTTTTTTGTTTCTTTCGTGCGTTCGTTTGTTGGTTCTTTCTTTCGTGCATTCGTTCGTTGGTTCTTTCTTTCGTGCGTTCGCTCGTTGGTTTTTTTTGTTTCTTTCGTGCGTTCGTTCGTTGGTTCTTTCTTTCGTGCGTTCGTTTGTTGGTTCTTTCTTTTTTGCGTTAGTTGGTTCTTTCTTTCTTTCGTGCGTTGGTTGGTTCTTTCTTTTTTTCGTGCGTTGATTGGTTCTTTCTTTCTTTCGTGCTTTGTTTGGTTCTTTCTTTCTTTCTTTCTTTCGTGCGTTCTTTCTTTCGTGCGTTCGTTGGTTCTTTCTTTCGTGCGTTCGTTAGTTCTTTCTTTCGTGCGTTCGTTTGTTCATCCGTTTGTCCATAAATTTATGTAAATTAATTTATTACCATATTTTATTCAATGACAAATAATGAAAGATCTTTTAGTTTTCATAATAATTAACTAATTCATTTATATGGGAATTTATTAGCATGAATATTCATTTACTCATTACGAAATCATACTCATTCTCTACCCCATTCAGCTAAATTTTTCACTGAACACGTAGTTACGTCTGTGTTAGCCTATCCATTCATCCACAGATATCTTCAGTTCTTCACACATCCATTCATTAAAGCAATCTTACGTCTAGTATTTCATCTTCATTTAAATTATTATTAAACTTGTTAATTTTATTTCATTCCCTCGAATGTATAGACTAAACTATCATCATAATATAGTCCACACGTTCAGTTATTCCTTACATGCCCGTACTTTACTCTTGGTTGAGTGTTATGGCCTTTATTCTACCATGTTAAATAAAATCGTTGTTGTTATTATTATACTCACGCTCATAATGTCATATTCTTACAATTTTTTTCTCCTAATTCTGGGCGCGACAGCCCATGAAGATGCTGGCCTTGCATCCACATGCCTCAACAGAGATGAGTGATCATCCAACCAGTACGGGAATCTCGTGTGGTTAGCCATTGTAGCTGATTCGCTGTACTGGTTTTCGTTAACGTCCCTAACTCCCCAAATACATCATGATGAAAGGTAAAGTCATCCGCATTATTATAAGCAATGAAAGTTTACAGACTAGCGAGAAGTTACGGCTTCCACTCGTACAGACAACCGGCATTAATGGTGGTAGGGATATACTTCTGGTATTATACTGGTTTCTGTTAGAGGCTGAGTAAACCCGAAAGCCATAGTGCGTTCGGAAATGTTAGATTGATTGAGAAAATCCATGACCCTATCGGAAATCGAACTTGGTATCTTCAGACCTGCAGCATTACGCTTAAACCGCGATTCTAGCTCTTCTTTCGCCTCTCATATTATTTTAGTTGTCCCTTAATTTATTACATTCTGCTTTACTCTCCTGTATCTACTTTACTTTTCTGTACAGTATCTATTTTACTCTCCTGTATCTACCTTTCTCTCCTGTACAGTATCTACTTTACTCTCCTATCTCTACTTTGCTCTCCTGTCTCTACTTTGGTCTCCTCTCTTTACTTTGGTCTCCTGTCTCTACTTTGCTGTCTCATATCTCTACTTTGCTCTCTCCTGTCTCTGCTTTGCTCTTCTGTCTCTGTTTTGCTCTCCTGTCTCTACTTTGCTCTCCAGTTACTAATTTGCTCTCCTGTCTCTACTTTTCTCTCCTGTCTCCACTTTTCTATCCTGTCTCTGCTTTGCTCTCCTGTCTCTACTTTGGTCTCCTCTCTTTACTTTGGTCTCCTGTCTCTACTTTGCTGTCTCATATCTCTACTTTGCTCTCTCCTGTCTCTGCTTTGCTCTTCTGTCTCTGTTTTGCTCTCCTGTCTCTACTTTGCTCTCCAGTTACTAATTTGCTCTCCTGTCTCTACTTTTCTCTCCTGTCTCCACTTTTCTATCCTGTCTCTGCTTTGATGTTCTGACTCTACTTTACTGTCCTGTCTCTGCTTTGCTCTCCTGTCTCTGCTTTGCTCTACCGTCTCTGCTTTTCTCTCCCGTCTCTGCTTTTCTTTCCTATCTCTACTTTGCTTTCCTGTCTCTACTTTGCTCTCCTGTCTCTACTTTGCTCTCCTGTCTCTACTTTGCTCTTCCGTCTCTGTTTTTCTTTCCTATCTCTACTTTGCTCTTCTGTCTTTACTTTGCTCTCCTGTATCTACTTTTCTCTCCTGTATCTACTTTTCTCTCCTGTCTCCACTTTTCTCTCCTGTCTCTACTTTGATGCCCTGTCTCTACTTTGCTGTCCTGTCTCTACTTTGCTCTTTCCTGTCTCTGCTTCCCCTCCTGTCTCTGCTTTGCTCTACCAACTCTGCTTTTCTCTCCCGTATCTGCTTTTCTCTCCTATCTCTACTTTGCTTTCCTGTCTCTACTTTGCTCTTCCGTCTCTGTTTTTCTCTCCTATCTCTACTTTGCTCTCCTGTATCTACTTTTCTCTCCTGTATCTACTTTTCTCTCCTGTATCTACTTTTCTCTCCTGTATCTACTTTTCTCTCCTGTATCTACTTTCCTCTCCTGTTTCTACATTTCTCTCCTTTATCTATTTTTCTCTCCTGTATCTATTTTCCTCTCCTGTATCTACTTTTCTTTCCTATATTTACTTTGCTCTCCTAGGCCTATCTCTACTTTGCTCTCCTATTTCTACTTTTTTCTACTGCCTCTAATTTGCTCAGCTGCCTCTAATTTGCTCTCTTATTTCCCATTTTGCTCTTCCATCCCCTTTGTTTTTGGTATTGTTTCTTTTCACATCTATCTTCACTCTCCTTTTCCATTTCTCCTCACACCTCGCTTTTTCCTCTTTTTTCGCCTATCACCCCTCTTCCCTCTCCACTTCTTTTGTCTCCTGTGTTTCCTCTTTTCTCACTTTATCCTACCCGTTCTTCACTCAAGCCTCGTTTTTCTTCTGTATCTAGTCTTTAATATCCAATCTATCTTGTCGTGTTTCTTCTTCTCTGTCCCATTACCTTTTCTTTCTCTGCCGTTTCTCCTCTCTTCACTCCCTTTATTCTAATTCTCTTTTTAAATCATACCAATTTCCCTTCAATTATCTTTGTATTCCATTTCACTCTTCCGCTCTTTCCGAATTGTTACAAATAGTTCCTTCACGAAACTCCTTCAAGCACTTTGAGTCATAGGCCTATCTTCGCGGAAGGTTCGAATCCAGAACGCACAGGTATTGCGGATAAAAAGCGCGTCTTGGACTGCGCGCGCAACACCGGCCCATGTGATAATTACGCGGTGATTTCGATGCGTCGCAGCGCGGGCCCCACAACAAGTTGCCGCTCGACAAACCTGCTCACATGCGAGGAAATTTTCTATTAATCGGGGGAATTTTATTTAATGCATTGCATTTACGTGCCTTTCTGCCTACTATTAAAAGGTACAGAATGTTACAAAAGTAAGTGCAACTTACATCGCGGAATCTATTTAATTGATCGGCGCTTAAACAAGTGGTTTATGCTTTAAATCAATTCATCAGCCAAGGACAGGCTTGTGTTGTTATGATGTGTTGAGAATAGAAAGGAAGTGGGAGAGAAGGATAAAGGAGAATAAGAAGGAGGATGGTGGAAAATGGAAGGAATGAAAAGAAGAAAAACCTGAGAAACCAGAAAAGACTAATGAGAAGAGAACACACGAAAAACCAGAGAAAAGATGAAGGAATATAATCAACAGACGAAAATAAACGAGAAACAAAGAAAGAAAATATTCATTCCTTCATGTTTCATTCATAGTTTTCTGCGCAAGGATAGGTCTTTCACTGCAAACTCAGCATTATCCAATCTTTTCTATTTTCTGCCTTTCTCCTAGTCTCCGCATACGATCCATGTGTCTTAATGTTATCTATCTGATATCTTATTTTGTCCAGAATATTTTTTCCGTTCACTATTCCTTCCAGTGCCTCCTTCAGTAGACAGTTTTTTTTTTATCCAGTGACCCAGCCAATTTCTCTTTCTCTTCCTAATTAGTTTCGAATTATCTTTCTTCATCCATTCTTTCTAATGCAGCTTCTTATTCTGTCTGTCCATTTCACACCTCCATCCTTCTCCAATCACATTTAAAATGTTTCTCTTCAGTCAGTCGCAAGAAAGAAAATAATACTAAATAAAATGGAGCTAAAGGATAAATAGAAGAGATCGAGAAGAAGAGAAAATTAAACAGAAAAGAAAAACAAAGAAATTGAGAAGAAAGTTAAGGAAAATGGAAGAAGAGAATAAAGAGGTTCCAGAAAAAGTAGTAAAATATAAGGAGAGAAAAAGGTTCAGGAAAAGAGAAGAAATGAGGAGGGACATAAGAATTGTGTAGAGGATGAAAAGAGAATTAAGGAAGGAATTGAGGCAACGAAGTAAAATAGAATCGAAAATGAGACAGGGAAGGGAATTAGAATCAGAGAAATAAGTTATCGTAGTAAGGAAGCAGAGAAGAAAAACTATGAGAGAAAGAAGAAAATTGGAAAGAGAAAGAGAAGATAAGTAGAAAAATAAGAAAATTAGAGACAGAAAAGGAAAAGACAATCAGTAAAAGGAATACAATGAGTCACAGAAGGAAAATAGAATTAGAGAAAGGCAATGAGGAAGCAAGGAAAGGCGTTAAACAGAAGGAAGAAAATGTAGGAAAATAAAGAAAAGAGAATAAATAAAAGGGAGACAATTTATGAAGGCAAGAAAATTGTGGCTAGTATGTGGAAGAAAATTTATAAAGAAAAGAGAAGGGAGCCAGAATATGGAAGTGAATTTGGAAAGATGAAAAAAGGGAGTCAAAACGGAAAAAAAATAGGAAAAGAAGAGAAAAAGAGTCATTAAAAGAAATTTAGGAAGAGATGGAAACGAGAATCAATAGATGGAAAAATAATGGTAATAAATAGAACACAGAATCACGAAAGGAAGAAAATTTAAGAAGAAAAGGTAATCAATAAAAGGAAGAAAACTTAGTAACAGAAGGAAGAAAATTAAAGAACACAAGTGAAGAAGGGAGAAAATTCAGGAATACAAGAATGAGAGAATCATGAGAGAGGACAAGCTAGTTAATGTGGGAAAATAAAAATGAATAAATCAGGAAAGTAACACGGGATAATAGAGGGGTGCACTTAGGAAGAGGAAGAAGAGAAAATAAGAAAATGGAAGAAAATTTTGGAAGGCAAGTAAAAGAGAATCAGATAATAAAGTAGATGTCAGGAGGCAGGCAAGGAAAAGAGAATCAGAGGAGGAAGAAAATTTAGAAAGAAGAAAGAAAGATATTGAGGAGAAAATGAAGTAAAGGAAATGAGGTTGAGCAGGAGAGAGAAATAAAATGAAAATGAGGGAAGAAAAGAGAAGAGAAGACAGAGTGAGGTGAGAAGAAAATAATGTTAACGAGAAGAAGAAAGATTTTTGAAAAGAAGAAATATGAAGTTTAGATAAACAAAGGAAATTAATAACATTTAGGGAAGAAGAAGAAGAAGAAGAAGAAGAGGAAGAAGAAGCTTAGAGTAGTAAGGATTTAATAGGGAGGCGAAAATGGAAGTCTGAATAGTTGTAAAGAAAAGCATCAAAGGTAACTTTTTTTCCTTGCTATAATTCTTGTCTTGCTGCAATTAATGTATAGATAGAATGTACCAAGTACAAATTCCGAAACGGAAATTATATCAAGCTATTGAATTCAGGTTTCGAAGTGCAGCGCAAAAAACTTCTTTAATGTTACTAACGGACAAGCTCGTGACAAGAATTTTAAGCTGCCCTGGAAATCACCTGTCATTAAGCGCTGGACATTGTAATCAAGAGAAGATATTTACATATAAATATGATGTTTATTTTACGCGCCGGTATTGAGTGGCAGCGTGGATGACGTCATTATTCTACGCTACGTCACTGTCGCCAGGTTATCATAGCAGTTCATCATCTACTCTGCAGCAATCCATCATCACTACCCCAACAGCGACATCTGTAATGGCGGGCGAGAACTAACGAGTTTTGTACAGATACCTTAACAGAAATGCAATAACTCCTCTGAATCGATTCAATAGAATTAGCGAGGACTTTGATCGAACAATAACTTGTTCGAATCATCAACACATTAACTCTTTCCGCATGAATTTCATTTACCTTTCCTCCTTTGTCTTCTACACGAATTCACTGAGTTACTTCTTCACAGTAGAATGAATTAGCAAGTCTTTCTTCTAGGGAGTGACTATTTTGGGAATCAAGTCTGTAAATGACAAAGTGACGCACTGTACGTAATTTGATAGTCTATTCATTCACCCTGCAAATCATCCAGTTGTGCACCATTTGTCAAGCCGCATTAATTCAAATTGTTGATAAGACATTTATCCACCCAGCAGAAAATTCACTCATCATATAGCCATTCAGTTTAGGATGCAATAATTGTCCCGGCAAGTACCATTCACGCATCCACCAATATAATTGTCGAGTAAGCCATCAAGACACTTATGACACTCATTGAAATCACACACTTCCAAAAGACACTCTTTCTCCAGTCCACAAAGACATTCGACCTTTATCTTATGAAGATTAGGCTATTTGTCCACCAAGCCATAAAGAAACTTTTCTCCTTTGTCCATTAAGACACTTACTCGTCCTTCAATCCATCAAGATGCTCGCTCACCTAGATACTCGTCCTTCACCAATCCTTCAAGGCTCTCACTCATCCACCAAGGCATCCTCACGTTCCCAGAGACGTCTACTCTTCCACAAATTCATCAAGAGACTCTCGTGAACAAAGAAACTACCGTAACTCACTTATTCAGTCGTCCAGCAATCCATCAAGAGATATTTGAAAGGTTCAGAACCATAGTGGGCCAAGCGCTATTTATTAAAAACGGAGAGAGCAAGGGTTAAAGTTAAGTGAATACCATAGTTTAATGAAGATAGATATATCATTTAGTTTTAATGTGTATACTTTATATTACTTGCTAAATTTTCCATTGAATTATGGTAATAACTTAATTTTAGTAAATGGCGCTTGGCCCACTATGGTTCTGAACCCTTAATTTATCCACCAATCCAAGATGTCCATTGTCCAGCTTTGTAGAGTAGCGGTTAGCATGTCAACCAATCTATGAAGACATTCGCTAGTACATAAAAACAATAGGCCTAATTCGTCCATCAAGACACGCGTCCACAATTACACCAGTGCTACTACTAATCTACCAATCTATCAAGACATTCACTAGTCTACCTTTCATCGAGACACTCGACCACTAGTCCAGGAATGCATCAAGACATACACTCTTGTACAAAGATACTAAACTTCTCACGAAGACACTCATTCATTCACCAATCGAGGTATTATTCACTCGCGCACCAGTCTGTGAAGACACTCGACCACATAGACATTGATCAGTGTTGCCAGACTAGCGGCACTAAAATTCACGCACGTAAAAACCACGAGACTTTAGAATAAATTTTTATACATTATAAACATCCAGAATATATAGATATATTAATTAAATAGCTTTCTGCATCCAGCGCTGGTCTAGTATCCCTCCGCTATTCACACTTTTATTATCGCCACAGTAATTTTAGAAATAGGCCTGTCTTACATTGCATGTAATATTTTCATCTTATTTTCCTCTTCTTGCTGATGTTGCTCATGTTTGCTCCAACTGTATATCTAATACTGTCTAAAAATAGGCACGAACAGATGAAAATGTGTACATTACCTCGCGCATGCAGACAAATGACACAACAGGCTTTCAAAGAGAAAAACAAAAATATTCCTCTGACACTGGCGCTCTAAATACGGTCGAATGGATGCTATGCTCGTGATCATAACGTTGAACAAAGATTCCACCAAAGTCGCTACTATGCAACGCCTGCGTTATTGCGCGAAATTTGAAACTGGAATCGGTTGCTGTATTAGAAGTATCCGCTGGCCGCATGCAGACCGAGGGCTGTGGGTTGTACAGACCTGCTCTAGAGTCAACTATACCGGTATTTTATATGCACATTTATTGTTTAAATAACCAAACAATTTAATGGCTATAGCTGTGAAAATTACACACAAAATTCATGCTGTCAGTCCTTCCACACAACATTCCACACAGGAATCAAAATTCCACACAGCTTGGCAACACTAAATGTTGACTCACCCAGTAAGACATTCATCCACAAAATAATCTATTCAAGGTATTCACTTATTCACAAAGACGCTAACCTATCCACTCGTTCACTAACCCATTAAGACACGTGATGAAGGATCGGTGGAACGGAGAAAAATTCTCTCCGGCAGGGAATCCGAACCCGGGTTTTCAGCCCTAGCTGCTGACGCTCTATCCACTGAGCCACACCGGATTCCAATTCTGATGCCGGATTGAATCCTCTCAGTTTAAGCTTCACCTCTTAGTTTCCCTTTAATAGCCAACCCCCAAGCACTGTGTCACAGATGTGTGACAGTGGCACAATGTCCAACACACTAATATGCAGAGGTGCACTCATTACGAGTGAATAAGTGGCCGGGATCCGACGGAATGAGCGCCGTTTTAAAACACAAGTGATTATCCTTCATCACATGATAACGCAGAATTCCTGCATGGAAATATCATATGTACTTCTGTACATCGCTATAACCCATTAAGGCATTATTCAGTTGTCCATAAATCCATGAAGACATTGGATTATAAAGACATTAAATCATTAAGACACTCTCCCATCCCCAAGACACATTTTTGGCAAGCTGATCCTTCGCTTCGTAAATAAATAAGTCATGTCACCATTCTGTGATCAACAATAGACCCTTTCAAATCTCCCCATCCACCTGAGCTACGTGCTACTTAATTCAGCGCCGTCAGCTCCAGTTCTACAAGATGCAGTATCAGGGAATTATATGCAAATGGCGCGACATTTCGCTCCGCAGCAACGGAATCGCGTGTGAGCATGTACACACGTTGACGCTAAAACTGGAATTTCCAAGATTTGGCACTCGGCTTAATGTGTGTAACATGCTCCGTCTGTAGACGAATGCAGTGCCCCGGGACACGATTCTGAATTACTTATATAGTTTAGTAGGTCAGAGAGACACTGTAGTGTAGACTGGAAGGGTGCGGGTTTCATTCCAGGCCGAGACAAGCTGTCTTTCACTGCGACATGGCTGTTAATTTCGTCAAATAAACTAACTACCAGTGACTGTTCCCAAATTATCACTTTCTTCATGCACTCCCTTTATTAGTCTATTCGAGTAAGTAAGACTAACAGCGCCCGCAAAGCCGAAAACCCGCACGACAATATTCTATACGTCGTCGTCGCGTCGTTGAAGTAAATACTGCTTGTGAGTGTTTCGAGACGCCGAGATTGATCACTCCCGAAGTCCCGAACGTCAAGCAGTCTTGAATCGCCACAGTTGTTTATACCTCACTGAAATTTTATCTACTTTAACAACTGTTACATA
This sequence comes from Periplaneta americana, assembly GCF_040183065.1. NCBI lineage: Eukaryota > Metazoa > Arthropoda > Insecta > Blattodea > Blattidae > Periplaneta > Periplaneta americana. The sequence goes on along the minus strand of NC_091118.1, from coordinate 55,846,492 downwards.
TGTGTAGCCTAAACAATCAAGTAGTTTATTTGAAACATCATCTCTACCTTTCAGTGTATAATAATCCGTTCCCCAGTCTTTATTTAATTATTAGGCCCTTATTAAAAGGCTAGGAATTTTCTTTTCATATGTTTGAGATCAAGTTTTCAATCTCAAGTAAAAAGATTTTAAAGTTATGTTTTATGATATTGTTCTGTTTTGTCTTTTTGTCTCATTTAATTATTTATAATGTTATTTATTTCAATGATATATGTTATTCAAACTTACGAAATCTTTCCACGCCGACCAAATGCTATTTCGAGAATGATGAATAGAGACCGAATTTTAAAGGGAATCCTTTTTTTATTTCCACACGAAACGTAAAATAATTACGATGTTCAAAAATATCTTCCACCCACCAAATTATGTGGTATTCACTTCCCCATTTTTCCCTTTTTTTAGTCCATATTCCCCTTTTTTCCCCCCTTTTTTTTAAAAACATCTCTTATTTTGGTCCTTTTTTGACAGATAATTTAGTCAATTTTTTCTGATAGGCCTGTAACTTCCTGAGCAAGGGAAAATAAATATCGTTCTTCTTCGATTCTAGACATTGAAAAAATAATAAAGTTTGCTGATTTAGAGTTTGGATAAAAAGACAATTTTCACCTCTGGTTACTGTTGATGTTGAGCGGTCATTTTCTGTTTATAAAAACATTCTTCATTCAAAGAGGCAGAATCATATTGAAACATATTGAAATGTTGAATGTGATCAAATACAACACTTTCCTTATGTTGTAAAGCGATAAATGTAAGCTTGTGCATACCAGGTATGTCCATAACAGTGCTGAAGTGTGTTTTCAATTCAAATAGCACCCTTTTGAGGAAGTAATATAGTCCTTTTTGAAGTCATTTTTTGGCTATATGAAATACAACACTTTCCTTATGTTTTGAAGAGAGAAATGTAAGATTGTGTATGCCATGTTTATCCATGAATGTGCTGAAATGTGTTTCGGGGACTAATATAGTCCTTTTTCAAGTCCTTTTCTTGGCTATAACTTTTTATTTTTTTTTTTTGTCCTTTTTTGATGAAAAATCTTCCCTTTAAAATCCTGTCTCTAATGATGAGCGAGACTCGAAGTGCACGAGAATGACCAGAGGAGACTCGAAAGACAAATGCAACGAACACAGCGAGCGAGAGCGGCAGTTAGTTTTGTTCATTCTAATATCTACAATTTATTAAATTTAACATAATATTGTATTTTCTCATGAGATTTGTAGCTTGAATGTATGCACTCATATTAACTAGTAAAATTAACGTAATATCACTTTCGAATTGAAGCAAAACACGAAGTGAAATGAAATTAAATTTGTCCTGTCTTTAAAAATTAATTAATTTATTAAGATACATAATCATATAATCCCTTTTTATGCTCTTCATTGATTTGTTTTATGACATCCACATTCTACATTTGCCTGTAATACGATGAATCCACTCTCCTGATACTTCTAAGCACACGACATCCCCGTAGCTGCAATCTTCTATCTTCAATCAGTGACTCTTGTGTTCTCCTCATATTTCCATTTGTAACTATCGCAATAGGGCTCATTTATCACTTTTTTCATCATCGTTACAGAGTATCCAACACTTGAAAACCTCAGTATTTTGCAGTGAATTTTCACCGTACGCTTGACTAATGATATGAATTTCTGTGCCACTTCTACCATTCAAAACACAGAATTCAGTAGCACAATGTTAACACTCCACTGCTGGGATATCTAACCGATCCGTCATTCTAGAATGGTTGCATTAAAATAACAATAGCTGAACTTTAGCAGCTAGAAAACAATTGAATACAGCACTAAGAATGTAAATACGTGTGACATTTTGTCGAATAAATGTTTAGAGACACCCCTTAAAAGTAATAATATTCACCCCGGTCGTTATACAGTGTAGCTGTCCTATATGTTATGGTGATATAAAAGAACAGTGGAAAAGAAACTTCTGGCTGCAAGTTCGAATGTTTTATTTCTTTCAGTTGAAAGACAATATTCATTTTTTGCATTCTAATATTCGGCGGAAGAGCATTGTTCTTATAACCGAAAATTACGTATTCTGATAAGATAATCAGTTGAATGTGGTAGTGATGTTGCTGAAGAAATTAGAGATGAACGACGAGGGAGAATGCGAGACTAATAGCGCCCGCAAAGTCGAAAACCCGCACGACAGTATTGCCTGTCGTTGACTGCTTGCAAGCAAACGTTCCAAGACTTCGGGAGTGATCAAATCTCGAACGTCAAGCAGCCTTGAATCTTCAGTTATTTATACCAGACTGAACTTTTATCTGTTTTGGCAAATGTTATATAAATCAAGTAACCTATTTGAAACATCATCTCTACCTTTCAGTGTAGTAATCCGTTCTTCAATCTTTATTTAATTACTAGGCCTTTATTAAAAGACTAGGAAATTCTTTTTCGTATGTTTGAGATCAAGCATACAATCTAAAGTAAAACAAAATGTTTTATTTAACGCTATGTTTTATGTTTCTTAGAAATAAAAATTTATTTTAGATTTTTTTTCTTTATTTATATAACCATGGGTGATAGTAGAACCAGAACATTTTGATAACTGTGATACTGTTTTCTTTTGTCTTTTTGCATAAATTAAAAATCTCTAATGTTATTTATTTCAATGATGTATGTTATTCAAAGTTACGAAATCTTTCCACGCCGACCAAATGCTATTTCGAGAATGATGAGCGAGACTCGAAGCGCACGAGAATGACGAGACGAGACTCAAAAGACAAGGAGGCCTACAACGAACACAGCGAACGAGAGCGGCAGTTAGCTTTGTTCATCTCTAGAAGAAATAGTATCTTTTTTATTTAATGGCTCGTCCAACTTCATAAATTATTCAGCGTCGAAATTTAATGTGACGGAGAAATGCACGAAAAATTTTGCCTGGAACCCCTCAACCAAGGACAGGGACATGCCGTAAATCTACGATACAGCACCCACAGCTTTATTTCCCTTACGAAGGAAGTCCTGTTAAAGAATTTATCGGCTTTTAAAATCTAACAACCACATTTAGTTGAAATATTTCACTTCATTGATAGAGAATTGATTTTGCTTTATATATTGGGTTCATACAAGATTTCTTAGGGTTTTTCCGCTGTCAAAAAAGTTTTTATTTGTTATGTATAGAATACCAAAATTAATCAGTAATATATTCTCTTAAATTAGCTATGACTATCTGCCAATGTTGGGGTAGTCTTTCGATTCTACATCTGAAGAAATGTGCTGGTTAGGAGTTAAAGTCGTAAAGCCAAGTTTGTAAAACATGTTCGTTATCAAAGCAGTTGACTTGAAGATCGGATATAGAACGGAAAAAGTGGAAATCTGAGGCCGCAAGATCGGAACAATATGGGGGATGTGAAATCATCTCCCAACCAATCTCCTGGATAGCTGCTTTCGTCATGTTAGCGGAGTGCGGGCATATATTATCGTGTTGCTGCAGTACTTGAGGCAGTCTTCCCGGTCATTTTTTTTGAATTGCTGTCGCAAGGCGTCTGACTTGTAGGCGCTATATGTCAGCAGTTATGGTTACATTCCTGGGAAACAATGTGTAGTACACGACCCCTTCTATATCCCTCCAGACGCATAATAACTTATCATCTGTGGATGGACACTAACTTTCATATGGGGTTTTGTGTGTTGAAACGACAGAACCATTTTCTTGTAGTGCTTTCTCCGATGATATTCTCCTCATACACGATACGAATATTTCGAGCCGCCTCCGCTGCATTTCCTCCTTCATTAAACTCAAACAGAAGAATATGTTGGTAGTGTTCGTTTCCCCCCCCCCCACTTGATACTTCATCTTCTTTAGCCCAAAAATAGCACAAACTTTCTTGAAATCCTCAAAATTTGTTTTTATTAATGGTCTAAATCGTACAATGACAAACGTTTTCGACTACCTAGTCATCAGGTCTACGAAGAATACATAATTACATTGTGAACACATTGATTGTAATAAATGAGATGTTTGCTGTCAAATAGTATTTGTAGTTAAAGTTAAAATTTAATTTAAAATTATACATCTGTATAAAAGTTATTTATGTGTAATGCAGTAATCTCACTATAGATTTTTATTTATCTGCAAGAAATCAAAACTCGAGTGGGGTTTAATTGACTATTACATGATTAGAAGAAATTATTTAAAGATTAGAAGAAATAAAGTACTGTAATGCAATAAAATATTAATTGAAATACTAAAATACTAAACTGTCTGGAAAATGTATTATTGTACTATCTCATCAATACAAATATCCCACTAGATGGCAGTAGTGTGTTATGATCGGCTGTTCTCTTGTTAGCAGTTTCGCCAACTATACAATCTTCATTGACCTCTATGGACAATTAGTAGTCAAGAAAGCTTTGTTGATTCAGTTTCATTTTTATTAAAACAGTTGCATTCCACTTCAATTATCAATATAAATAAAGATTGCCTGATACGTGACTGTCCATAATCTCATACAGCAGAAGCTATAATTTAACCTAAATAATATAAACAAGATAAATGATTGAAAAGTTTTAATTAAGGAAGATGAAATGAACATGAATCATTTTAAAAGATACAGTTATTGAAAGTACAATGACAGCAAACAAAGAAATAAATGCGAGATGATGAAAACAAACAAATGCTAGGGAGGTGATAAAAATTGTAGGATAAGTAGCCATGATTGGTTGAAACACGTCGTTCCATACCGTTTTATTGGTCAAACGTAATTGACGTAGTAAAACTGTAAGTAATAGTCAGTATAAAATGATTTAACTATGCACATTAGCACTCAATATGGTAGCCATAAATAATACAATTGTGTATTACAATAAATCTTTTACGATGCTACATAAATTTGATTGCAACTAATTTTACATTATTTTGAAGAGTTTGGTGCAATAGTGGATGTAGGGGAGAGTCGGGTAGTATCGGACATAGGGTAATATCGGACAGTGCGTTTCTTTCATCTACCACAGATGGTAGTACCTGAATGACGTGGTTACGTAACTGTATGCGACATCACAAAAACGTAACCATATATACTATATACGAACTGCTGGCTCGGTAGTTCCAATTTCATCAACATTTGAAATTAATCATGTAAATGAATATAGATGTTTTTGATGTTATTTCAGTTGCTTTATACAGGGCGGAAGTGTAATAGCCTTGCAGATTTCCAGAGCGAATAGCTCACTTTTGTATGTAACAAAAATATGTATCATATTGGTGGAAAGTTCATAGTTTGTTTTTTTTCCCCCCCAAATGTTTAACAATCTCTTATCGCTAACTACTGCGAGTAGGATCGTGATTTTTGTTCATATCGATAGAAAAACTAATAAAGAATAATTTATCCCTTTGGCGTTTTTCTATAGCGTGCATGGTTTTCTTGTAAATTTAATTTTTAAAAACCCCTAAATTCAAACAATTGCACGAAGCGAATGCGTAGCAACGTCTTGCCAGCTTAGCAGTTTACGTACGGTGACTCACCGAGTTCGATGATCTCTTACATCTGTATACGAGTAGTGTGTTTTAGCGACGATGTTGCCGGACTGCTGAAACTTCCAACTTAATTTTCTAATTAACAGTGCATTTAATCACATAACGTAATATAGGTTTTCTATTCATTTACGTGTAAAGAAACCACAAAGAGATTAATAGAAGCATTTCATCGGCATGGAAGGCGTTCTAGAGCCTGAAGTTCATATGGATGGACAAGACAATCAACCGCAAGCTAAAGTTCGAGGCGCTAGAGACATGTATAATCCCAGTTTTGCTATGCGGCTGCCAAACTTGGACATTGTCCTAGAGGCAACGCTCAAGTATACAAACATGCCTGAGGAAGATGCAAAGAAAAATACTGGGCATCACGCTACGAGACAGAATGACAAACGAAACACCACAAAGACTGACGAACACTACTGACGTAGCAGAACAAACCACGGCAACGAAGTGGACCTGGGGGGACATGTGGCGAGACTACACCAGACAAGATGGACCCACGCAGTCACGATGTGGGACCCCTACGTCGGAAAGAGAGGACAGGGAAGACCACGGCTCAGATGGTCTGACATGTTTACCAAAGAGGCGGGGAAACAATGGTCGAGGACAGCAAAGAACAGAGTTTTGTGGAAAGAACTAGGGAAGATCATTGTAAATAGATAACGTAATCAGTGTTAAGATAGTGTAAATAGGAAAGTCAATACTTGTGAAAGTGTGATATAAATTTTGTAAATAGCAAAGTCTGTGTTGAGAAAGTGTTAGTTAAATAGTGTAAATAGCAATCAGTGTTTGTCAAAGTGCTGGTGTTGGTATTATGTGGACAGTACATAAAATGAACAAAGAACAAAGTGCTGAGACTAAGTAAAGTTCAACAGGGTTAGTAACCATGTCATTACCAGGGAAAGGATTTATATGTAAATACATATTTACTTATAAAGCTAATATAATTTATATTTTGCATTATCTTTATGTTTCACAATGTGTAGGGTTGAAAAATCCTACTTTTATTTTCCATATTTTTCCATATTTTAGAGTTTAGTACATATTTTCGTTAATTTCCATATATTTTCCATATTTCATATAAAACAGTCCATATTATATTAGGTTTAACAATAAAACAAAACAAAATTCCATTAACTTTTAAAAATACATTTCAACAATAGAGATTTAAACACATGTTCAGTAATCCCTTTAACATCAGAGTTATTTGAAAATTAGCAGTCCTATCAACAATGGGAAAGTAAGTTACAAAACTGTATTAATTTAATTTAAAATTTTTAACAGACTTCAGTTGTGCAGCTCAACAGTTAAATGCCAGTCAGAGTACACATAGGTTCAGTTTTGTAAATCATACTATAAAGACGGTAAATATGCCAAAAGTACGTCATTCAGTCAATTTAAAATCAAAACTAACAAGTTACATTTCAGAATTTAAAGAAGTTGGTTTATCAACTGACAATAAAATATTATTTTGTAATTTGTGTCAGTGTGCAGTATCATCTACACAAAAGTTCCTGGTGCAACAACACATTACAACTAGTAAACATCAGGCCAACAAACAACTAAATTCCAAGCAGAGACAATTGTTTTTAACACAACCAACAACATCGAATGTAAGATCTGAGTTTAACATCGACCTGTGCCGTTCTCTCATCTCTGCTGATATTCCTCTCTACAAACTAAAGAATAAGGTCTTCAGGGAATTCCTTGAAAAATATACTCAACATACAATCCCGGATGAGTCAACACTTAGGAAGACGTATGCTCCATCCATCTACGATGAGACAATACAGAAGATAAGAGATGAAATTAAAGATAGTTCAATTTGGGTTTCCATTGATGAGACTCCCGACAAAGAAGGTAGACTTGTTGGTAATGTAGTTATCGGTTTGTTAAGTGAACAATATTCTGAACGAATTCTTTTACATTGTGATGTTCTAGAAAAGTGCAATAACAAAACTATAGTTAAACTGTTCAACGAAGCTATGGGTATCCTGTGGCCAAAGGGTATTATGTACGATAATGTGTTATTCTTTATTAGCGATGCTGCCCCTTATATGGTCAAAGCTGGACAAGCATTATCTGTTGTATATCCTAAATTGACTCATTTTACTTGTGTGGCGCATGCATTTCATCGTGTGGCAGAAGTGGTCAGAGACAATTTCCCTAAAGTAGATTTGTTGATTTCATCAGTGAAAAAAGTATTTCTCAAAGCTCCCAGTAGAGTTAACGTGTTGAAAGAAATGTACCCTGAAATTCCATTGCCACCAAAGCCAATTTTAACTAGATGGGGTACATGGCTAGAAGCAGTTGAATATTATGCCGAACATATAGACTCTATTAACAATGTTCTCCTTGCATTGGACTCTGAAGATGCAGTCTCAATTGATACTGCGAAAACAGTTACCTGTGACATAAGTGTGAAGAATGACTTAGCTCACATTCAGCATACATTTTCATGCATCATAAAAACGCTCAAAAGTCTCCAAAATAGGCACCTTTCACTATCTGAAAGTTTTGAAATTATAAATAGTACTGTGGAACAACTGAATCGTGGTAGAGGTAAAGTTGCAGATGCAGTAAGAGCTAAGGTGGACACTGTACTTTCAAAAAACCCTGGATATGAAGAACTACAAAAGGTTGTTGCTGTGATGAGTGGTGAATCAACAGTGAAGATTAACTTGGACTTATCCCCAGCAGACATTGTGAAATTGAATTATGTACCAGTTACTTCTTGTGACGTCGAACGCTCTTTTAGTCAGTATAAATCTATCCTCAGAGACAATAGAAGAAGATTCACTTTTCAGCACTTGAAAGAAATGTTTGTAACCTATTGTTATGGTAACAGACAATAAAAATTGTGTTTTGTTGAAACTACATTGGAAGATAAGGTACGTCCATTATATTTTTTGTTTAGTTTGATTAAAATGTACCAATATTTAACGTACATAGTCATTTTTTTATAATTTTAAGTCCATATTTAATTCCATATTTTGGTAAAAATCCATATTTAATTCCATATTTTGGTAAAAATAACTACATATGTATTTACATATTTCATATATTTTTAGTCCATATAAATCCGTTCCCTGGTCATTACAGTAGGCTATACACGACAAGCTCGTCTGGATTGGCTCACCAAGCGAGTACATCTAAGCCATCCCTGTCGAAGGGTTCTAACCCCATCACAGGAGGCCTATGTCCAACATGCGACATCATGGCTAGCATTCATTCATTCATTCATTCATTCATTCATTCATTCATTCATTCACGTGTATCCTATCGTCTCTTTCAATCTGCAGGGTTATTTCACTTCCACTCTGTATGTATTGTACAGTAGTGGCAAAAAAAAACCGGACCGACCCTTGTAGCCTTGTTCACTCCAGAGCCACGATAGACTGGTAACTAAGACTTTCGTGGTTGGAATCCTGCCTGGGAAGAACATTTTTTTTTGTTCCTTATTCAAATTTATTCCCAAAACTTTTCGATTGCAGCGATATTTTACTACTTAATTAACTTATTCCCAGAACATGAATTTTACCAGCAATCGAAAAGTATTGGGAATAAATTTGAATAAGGAACAAAAAAAAAAAAGATTCCATCCCAAGCAAGATTAGAACTATGAAAGTCTTAGTTATCAGTCTATCGTGCTCTGGAGTGAACAAGGCTCTGAGATCAGCTACAAGGATCGGTCCGGTTTTTTTGCCATTACTGTACTTATTACTGCCGATGTAGGTTATGGAGTGCTGTTGCTCATGTACTGCTGCGGTCTAGGTTTACATTGTGGTGAACGAAGGTTTTTTATGATTTCTTTGTATAAAACGGATTTTCTTTCCGCCGAATATTAAAATATAAAATATATGCTTGCCTTTACACACAAAAAGATAAAACCTTTCAACTGGAAACCTTAATTTCCTTTTTAGTGTTATTTTCGCGAACACAACCTACAGAGCAGTTAGAAGTAAGTTTAACGAGCAGGGTCATGCATTCTTATTTAATGGAATGTCCTTAAACTTTTTGCCGGCACTGTAATTCCCCATACAATGCCGCAGTAGTTCCATGAATTTCTCAAACGGACTAGGTAAATGAGAATGTATGTGCTATTTCACGTGGAGCTGTTAATTTCCCTTAACCTTTATTCGTCTGTTGTAACCGCTCAAGTGTGATGCGCATACTTGGTGCCAGAGGATATACATTGCTCACTTAATGTAAATGAACTTGTTTCGCGCCGTATCTAACAGCGCTGTGGGATGCTGTTCAAACAAGCACTAAACTCTATGTGGGTCAAGTGTGATACCTCTTGGCATTCCCGACTGGCGTCTTCGCATTAGGTACAATGTGTAATCCAGCGTACTTCTACTAGAGCGTAACACAGGTAGTACGAGAACAAGTCCGTTTCTTGAACTTGGCGTGAAGGACTTGGATTAATGCTGAAATCACTGCAGTCCATTACTTATAACAACACATTACACTAACAAGCCAGAACAGTGTTAAGGCATCAACATCGAACATCAGCGTCATGAAGCTGTGTTAACTCTGCCGGGAGAGTGGAAAGTTACGTTCTGGACCAAGCCCCGATGACGGAGTAAAAGAGGGTCGAAGTGTGATACCCACCATAAAACTCCTGAAACTACCGAAATAAAAAAAAACATAGAAGCTCTACCTCTTTCTCACTTTGTTCATCAGTGGTTGGTTTGCAGACAGAAATGTTGTTTTTAATTATCATTATCAGTGGCGTACGCAGAATTTTGCCAACGGTGGGGAGGGGGAAGTATTATTTTCTTTTAAGGGGGCACTCATCTTAAAAATTAGAAAAAAAAAAGTGTTATAGAAATGAAAAATTAAAATTTCTGCACTAATTTACGTGACAGAACTAAATCAATACCCAGAATTCTTCCCCTATTCATTGAGAAGACACAGTGAAATACACAAAGCCAAAAAATAAAAAATGATTTGATATTTCAATTAATGATTGATTAAAAATTGAAATATTTTTTATTTTGAAAAGTATTGGATCTAATGAGCTGAGATTTTGCATGTTACTTTCCATGTGTATATTAAACTTTTTCTCCAAATTTGAAAAAGATTGGTCAAACAGGAAAAAAGTTCCAAAATATAGTTGAGTGTCCCCTTAAGTTTATTTTTATACGCTTAAGCATCTGTGGTCGTCATCAATTCACTATCACTAATAATGTGCCACGAACGTCATGGATTTTCCTCAGTATGACTAATCATGTGCCACAAACATCATCGATTTTCTTCAATCATTAATCATTATGAACGTCATCAATTTTCTTCAGTATTTAATAATATAGGCCCTATTACGAACATCATCAATTTTTCTTCACTATCTTCAATCGTGTATTACAAACGTCATCAATTTTCTTCACTATCATTAATGTATTGTGTAATTTCCAAAAATTGTCTGCTCAAACAATTAAAGAATCACTATAATAGGCTATATTTATTTCATTATAGACTTATGTATTATACAGAGTGATTCATGAGGATTTTCCGTCCTTTACGGAGCTTATTTCTGAAGACATTTTGAGCAAAAAATGTCATATAAACATAGTTCCTATTCTCAATATTTTCAGAGTTACACTAATTTCAAATTGTTTGAAAAATACGTTTTTTCTTTAGTTTGAAGGTAAAAGAATAATACAAATAGAGAATGAACCATTCAGAAGTACCATTTCTTTAATTGGCAATTATTATGAAGCTAAAAATGTGCTTTCAACTCCTTAGTTGCTTCGTACAGACATCTTTTTCCATTTTTAACTAGAAAATTACATTATTCTTACGCACTTACCACAATTATTACAAATCACACCACTTCCACCGACTTAATTATTTGCAGTTCAATTTTGCATCCTAATTTACAGTCTTGGAGAGTTTACAACATATTTTTTTTTAAATGTCGCCGTCCACTTGAGTACACTTGGCCGCACGCTTGTGAACGGCACTCGTCGCGCTACGTAACTGCATACGGCTATCTTTGATTTCCGTAGCGCTCGCGCTGGCTGCTGACTGCACGCTGACCAAGATCACGCGTTCACAGCAATGCGTTCCAATAACGAAACGTAACTCTGTAAATATTGAGAATAGGACCCATGTTTATATGACATATTTTGCTTAGAATATCTTCGGAAATAACCTCCGTAAGGGACGATAAATCATCGTGAATCACTCTGTATCTAACATACAGTTTTTTCTTTATTTTATATTTTTCTTGCTTTTCTTTTTTATACGATGAAAGAGTAATGGAACGGAGAAAAATTCTCTCCGGCGCCGGGATTTAAACCCGGGTTTTCAGCTCTACATGCTGATGCTTTATCCACTAAGCCACACCGGATACCCACCCCGGCGTCGGACAGAATCGTCTCAGTTTAAGTTTCAACTCTTGGGTTTCCTCTAGTGGCCGCCCCCTGCACTACGTCATAGATGTCTATGAACGTAGTTTTCTTTACCTTTTCTGCTATCTTAATTGTTCTCTTGAGTTATTTATATTTTTCTGTATTTCTTCTGTTAACTACATGTTCATGATCTTCAAAATGGTCTCCTCATCTTTCACAATATTTGAAGATACCAGTGGAAAGAGTACATTTTGTGTGGCCTATTATTGGCTTAAATAACTGTCAATATAATTATACATTTTTTGTGAATAGAGGACATGATATAATTTTTAACATGTGTGCTTTTAACCTGTAGTATATACAGTGCGTTCGCTTCCCCCTGCAGCCGGGCGACTGACCTAATTGCGTTCTGTTTCAACAATCAGTTTGCTTTACTGAAGCGCTTTAAAAAAACGCCTCAAGGCCACGCGTGGTGGTTTCCATGAGCAGTCAGTTTACGCTGTCTCTGAATAATCCTCACACTATAGACGAGCTGAAAACGATATAACGTTCACGAGGATATTTAATGAACTTCAGCGTGTGAATGGAAATTTTATCAGAAGATGTCAAGAATGCATCAATGCAGATGGACACCATTTTCAGCATCTTTTGTAACAAGGTTAGTACTCAAGTGATAACAATAAATGAGTAGGATAAGCTTGAGGATTGATACACGTCGCTAACTAATGCTCCGCGCTTGCTGGCCGGCCGCAGGGTGAAGCAAACGCACTGTATTTGAGGAAGCGGGAAGTATGTGTATTGGTTTGGAGTGGAGTGTACCGCTTAAACTGTGTGGTTGCGGCATGCTCCATTCATATACGCATAAATCATTGTTCAAAGTGACTGGAGGATTTGCTTCAAATCATATTGATCGCGGTACAGACTGATTAATGGATCGCTCTGTCAATTTCTCATGGCCAATGCTGTCCAAAGTCGTCGCTGATTGTTTCTATAGCTAGGGGGAGGTTCGTGCTTCCGAGATGAGTAGAATTCCAGCTTAAGTTTATTAGATTGCATAATTTATTAACAGCTCAGCGTTATTCGTATTACTAGAGCGTCGCTTTACCACCCTGGGACTCGGGTTACATTGACAGTACGTTCAACATTGTGTTCAGTAAGAACGGTGATGGGGTGAGTTGATTAGGGGTACTTTACTTGCCTCCATAGCTATTCTAGTTTATCAAAATTATAATATCTCTATAATCACACCATGAGGGACTGTCGGACATTGTCGTCCAGAACTGTGAACTATCCTATGCCATATACAGATTAGAAGTAATACGGGGTTATTCGTAAGTCCGTCAAACATTTTAAAGTTTAATAACAAGTACGCAACATATCATGGTAATTGACATGCCGATAGAGGGAAAAACTCCCCAAGTGTTTTTTTTTTTTTTTTAAAGGGATTAGGTACAGCTTACAGCAGTAAAATTTTTGGCAATGCTGTATTAAACATTTTTTCCCTCCATTATTAGGCCTATACTGTATCTTGTACAATAATGAAAATTGGTATGAGTAAAATATTGTCCTACTATATGAAAAAAATGTCTTCACGATTTTAAAAAAAATATATTCAATATGATGGCAGTTCACTGTGCAGTGATGAAGCGTTTCTCTCATAACTCATAAACTTGTTAAGGGTATATATACGTGAACGACCACAAAAATTATCAGAAAATGCAGGCTCTAAATTTCTAAAATTTTGAAAGGAAATGACCTCACAATTGGACAAAAATTACAAGGTACCACAACAAGGCTTATTAGAACTTAAATATCTGATAAAAGTATAAAAAAGATACTAATAATATTTTTTTAGAATTCACTTTTTACTTTAAATTAAATTTTCCAAAATTTGAAGATCTTCACACATATTATTTCATACCTCCACAACTATTAAAGATAGAATTCTGAAATTGTGTACACTTATTTAACATGCATTTTTGGAAAAGGTAGGCTAAAATAATGCCCATTTTTTTTTAAATTAGGCACAAAACATTATGTAAATTTTAATATATTTTATATAGGAGAAATAAAAAAATTAGTTGTATTAAAATAAACAACTCTACATGTCTGAGAGTAGTCTACTTTTCAGAAGTAAGTGTGTATTACATGCAGGAAAAATATTAAAGATGTCAGAGAGACTATAACTATGTGATGATTACCAAATGACGTAAATGCAGAATTCTTTTGTTTTTTTTTTTCATACTCTGATAAAACTGGTTTGAAAAATATTATTACGAACCTTTTTTTATACTTTTATCAGATATTTAAGTTCTGATAAGTCTTGTTGTAGTACCTTGTAATTTTCGTCCAATTGAGAGTTCATTTTCTTATAAAATTTTAGAAATTTAGAGCCTGTATTTTCTGATAATATTGTGGTCGTTCACGAACATATACCCTTCACTATCCCACTTAAAGAATTTAAGTAAATTATGCTGTCGTTAACTTTTTCATGTCCTCTGTCTTTTATTTTATTGCTGAAACTTATATTTATAATATAATGCTCTTTCAATTACAATCCTTAATAAATAATATATATTTTTTATTTTGTTTTAGAAGAGAACACTGATATTTGACCATTTTAAATGAATTTATTTTTTATCAGACAATTTATCAAAGGTAGAGAAGTGATTTTGCATCATATTGTAGATATGACATTCATAAATACACACAAAAAAATTCATAACAGAATGAGGGATAGTTTTTTAATCGTAAAATTATGTTTTTTATTATATAGCAGAACGACAGTGTTTTACACATACTAATTTTCATTATTGTACAATGTACAATAATGGAGGGAAAAAATGTTGAATATTTCCAAAATTTTACTGCTGTAAGCTGTAGCTAACCTCTTAATAAGAAAAGCCCCTGAGAGGATAAAAAGAAAGGTGGGAGTACTTCAAGCCAAATATGCTCGAAATCGGTGCGACGGATATGACGTCAAACTATACCTTTTACGCCCCATAATCCACCGCGAAATATCGCCAATTGCCAAATATTAAATTGCTACTATCGGTTTTGGTCATACGTAAACGGATTAGAATGGATCTGGAGGTAACAGGACTACTAGCAGATTATTATATCAATGTATGTTTCACTATATATTTATTAAAAGTGTTATGATTGTGACATGGACTGATCACTTCATTTCCACATTCTTTCTCTTATCAAGAAGGATGTTGGCACTCCTTCATATGTTAAAGCATAGGGGGACATATCAACGGACATATTCTACAGTTGAGCCGAACAGAATATTAGCTTATTTATAAAAAAATAACAGCTGCTGAACTTGACTAGTCTAGACTTTTGAAATATTCACAACAACACGAAACAATTTGTAATCGTAATAATATGAACAAAACAGCTGAGAAACACGCCGGAAAAAGAGATGAACTATGGGTAATTTGACGGCCATATTAGTACACCTTTTTGGTTCCACCGCTTCAAGCTTAAGACCCGGGGTTGAAAAGCCCGCTCTTAGTTGCCATGATTTATGACTAGGTGGCAGTAGTTATCAATAATGGCAAAATGACGTTTGTGCGAGATCATGCGTATTTGCTTGGTTTCCGCACAAAACCAATCCGTGGAAAGTCTAAAATTCCACATTCAGTATTACCAACCTAACACACATAGCAATTTCCCTCTTCTTGCCGCTTAAGTGACATATTGATTTTACTGCTTTAGGCTTTTAACATATTATTTTTAGAGACGTTCAATATAGTAATAATTATAAATTTGAAATTACCACTGCAATTTCACCTAAATTGCATTGTTAATTATTTTTTTTTTAATATTTGCAAAAATTAAGTAAACTCTAAATCCTTACCGTTTGTTTTAAGTTCACATTTATAGACTGGGGGGGGGGGAAGACAGACGTATATCACGGCCTGCTGGAGTATAGTAAACACAGAAAACATTTTAAAGCAACAATATTGAAGATAGATATTTTTGTTTTGCAAATTTGCCGTCATTGAACAGAAACCAAGATGGAGATTTCATTGCAACTAATTAGAAATTCCTCTTTCAGGTATGTAATAAACGATCTTCGCACAAAATAATGTACGATACACGAGCGGTATGTTTGTTTCCATGTTCTCGGAAATTAAAAAAGCTCAACTACGTTTCGCTTTTTCAAACTTTTCCTCGAACATGAAAACTTCAACATACCGCTCTTGTAACGCATATTACTATTACTAAACGCGAGCAATCGATTTGTATGTTGGAAATAGAAACAACTCAGAAATAATCTGAGGACGGCAGAAGAATATAAAAAAGAAGAAATAAACAGGATGAAAGTAAAAAGAAGAAGGAAAGGTCTGCGCGCGCTCCACTTTTTGAAGCTCCTATCCGAGTATTACGTGGGCCCCAACCCACATTAAGTGAATTGTCCCACGGCGGTTTCGCTTGTGATGTCGTTTGGTTGCCCTTCTCGTTGCCATGGCAACCAGTAACAGGATTTTATGCCTCCTACGAGCAGTGCCCCCAAGGGCCTGCGGGGCGACGGGCCGGCCGCTTCTCTACCAATACGGAATTCTTGAACGGCACCGCAGTTATGATTTGCACGGCACCTCACCTGCCGCGCGTGGCAGCTCTCCTCCCCGGGGCCGCCCGGCTCTCTCGTTATCGTAGTTGTTGGGTGTATACACGGACTTTCAATTTTAAAGAAAACCTCTGGGTTGGGTGTCATTACCTGGAATCAGGTTAGGCAACACGGGGAGGAAGAGTAGCGAGAAACGAATAAAAATCGTTAATTAAATTAAACTTTTTAAAGACTGTGTGGGTGTTTTGACACCCCAGACGCAGTTTTTTAAGGGCATATGTACGTGAACGACCACAAATATTATCAGAAAATGCAGGCTTTAAATTTCTAAAATTTTATAAGAACATAACCTCACAATTGGACAAAAATTACAAGGTATCACAACAAGACGTATTAGAACTTACATATCTGATAAAAGACAAAAAAATGTTACTAATAATATTTTTCAAACCAGTTTTATCAAAGTAAGAAAAAAAAATTCTCCAGTTACATCATTTGGTAACCATAACATCTGACGACTTTAATATTTTTCCTGCATGTAATAAAAACTTATTTCTGAAAAGCAGACTACTCTCAGACATGTAGAGTTGTTTATTTTAATACAGCTATTTTTTTATTTGTCCTATATAAAATATATTAAAATTTACATAATGTTTTGTGACCTAATTTTTCTATTTTCAAAGAAATGGGCATAATTGTAGTCTACCTTTTGCATAAATGCATGTTAAATCAGTGTACAAAATTTCAGAATTGTATCTCTAATGGTTGTGGAGTTATGAAATAATATGTGTGAAAATTTTAAAATTTTAAAATAAAAAGTGAATTCTAAAAAAAATTTTTAGTAACCTTTTTTATACGTTTATAATATATTTAAGTTCTAATAAGTCTTGTTGTGGTATCTTGTCATTTTTGTCCAATTGTGAGTTTATTTCCTTATAAATTTTCAGAAATTTAGAGCCTCCATTTTCTGATAATATTTGTAGTCGTTCACGTACATGTACCCTTAAATTAAAAATACATTACAAGCTTTTTATGTAATGCCATTTTTTAATTGTCAGAGTTGCTTTCACTTTTATAATTTTTTTCAATGTTTTGTAGATTATTTACCTATGTTGGTAGTAGCCTACCGGTTTTATAACAATTTTATTCAATTATTTAAATAAGTTCTACATCTTAACTTATGTCCGCCAAGTTATAGTCCCGTCGCTCTAATTTCCGGCAGCCAATCACGTTGCAGGTCGTCTACATTTAAATGTGTGCGTCTTGTGATTCGTTGATGATGACGTTATGCATTTCCCAAGGCTCTTTAAATTACTAATATAATCGCCCGCCATTTTGTTTCTTTCGTTGGCGTTCGCAGAAATCACACGAGGACGTTATTTGCTGCTCAATTATTTGCTCAATTACAGTGCGTTTGATTTATTATCATATCAGTTACGACAGGATAATGTTTAACGGTGTAGCAAATAGATTCCGCTTCTGGTAGCTCGGCAACGAAACAACAAAAATGGCGAACGACACTTTTTCATTTTATTTTATTTGGTTATTTTACGACGCTGTATCAACATCTAGGTTATTTAGCGTCTGAATGATATGAAGGTGATATTGCCGGTGAAATGAGTCCGGGGTCCAGCACCGAAAGTTATCCAGCATTTGCTCGTGCGAACGACACTACGTACCTAGACTTTATAGAGCCGTCACTTCCTAAGACGTAAGCAAAGAGGAGGAGTCACGCAGGGAATAACAGCGTCGCGACTATAATAGATGGGATGTTGGAATATCCCACATAGTCTTTACCGTCACTTTCTAATTTTTTTAAATTTTGAAATGTTTTTTTTTATTATGTATGTTGGTAGTAGCCTACCGGTTTTACAGCAACATATTTAAATAACATTGTTGTAAAACTGGTAGGCTACTACAACATAAATAATCTACAAAACATTAAAAAATATATATAAAGTAATGGTAAAGACTATGTGGGGTGTTTCAACACCTCATCTTCTATTATAGATTTTTTTATTAAGTTGTCCTACAGAATAATATCTGTAATATTGACAATTAATATTTGAGAAGAAAAATTCGCTCCAGCGCCGGGGATCGAACCCGGCTCCTTGGTTCTACGTACCAAGCGCTCTGACCAATGAGCTACGCCGAACTCAATCCAAATATTTCTTCTCAAATATTAATTGTCAATATTACAGATATTATTCTGTAGAACAAATTAATAAAAAATCTATAATTTTCTCATAGCTGCAGTGCATATGTCTGTACAGATTACTGTGCACTTAGCTGCGGAATCTCTGCCACACAAGTCACTCAGCTGAGTGCGCTCCTAATATAATGGCAGTTGACATTGGACATATATGCCTAACTTGGAGCCAGGCCACAAAGGGAAACATTGAAGGAGGAAGGTTCGATCCGGTGCTGTTGATTGAATTCGGCGTACCTCAGTGGTCAGAGCGCTTGGTACGTAGAACCAAGGACCCGGGTTCGATCCCCTGCGCCGGAGCGAATTTGTCTCCTCAAATATTAACCTCATCTACTAGTTATGTGTTCATAATGGTTCATTTTTGAACCTTAGTTACTGAGAGTGCATAGAAAGAATAAACTGTATGATGTTTTTTTCTCCTTATTTTATGGGATAAGAAATAAAACTGTTTGTAAACATTGTTGCTAGTTACCACTATTGGTAGTCTTGGTATTACAACAGTCTTCATTACTGAGG
This sequence comes from Periplaneta americana, assembly GCF_040183065.1. Taxonomy (NCBI): domain Eukaryota; kingdom Metazoa; phylum Arthropoda; class Insecta; order Blattodea; family Blattidae; genus Periplaneta; species Periplaneta americana. Next base: position 55,827,296 of record NC_091118.1, on the reverse strand, counting down.
CTCATTTGCTGTCCTATTATCCTTTTGTGCGTAAATTTACTTAAAAAATGAACAGAATTACTTATTATCTTGAATAATCAGTTAGGGTAAAGAACCCCCCCCCCCCACATAGTCACCTATGTAACAAAATGTATTCAGTCCTCAGAATGTTAATACAGGACTGTCTCTGAAGAGAAGAATAAGAAACCAGGACTGAATATGATGAAAAATATGACGAATGAATAAAGACTACATTGCAAAACGAAGAAGGATATGGCAAAGATAAAGCATTAATAAATGTATGACCGAAAACGAAAATGAAATAAAAAGACAGAAACGAAAGCTGAAAAATAAAAAAAAAAATATGATAAAATGTAAGAAAAGATAGAACGATAAATAGTGAGAAATAAATAAGATCAAAACAGTGACTAAAAGAATCGTTGAATCATGGAGGAAGACACTGTGTGTGACAAGAAAGAAATAAAAAAATAAATTGAAATTGAATTGAAAATTGAAATTAATTAAAGACAAGATATGAATGAAAATAAAGATCCGTAAAGGCAAATAATATAGAGAATTGGAAACGAAAATAAATAATAAAAATGAGTGAAATTGTGGAATATATAAAGAATATGAGGGATGTACAGAAAAGGGAAGCACGAGTAGATGTAAAGTGGAAAGAATAGCGGAGAAGAAATAGGAAAATAAATAAAAGAAAGAGTACTAAGAAAATAAGTAAAGAATTCGAAAAATGAAGATGGAAAAGAAAAACGAAAATAAGTGGAGAAGTATGTGTTGAAAAGAAATAAACAAGATGGAAGATCCAAAGAGTAACGGCGAAGAAAAGCGAAAATAAATATAGTAGAAAAGTGAAATATATGTAAAGAAGATAAAGCACGAGAAAAAAGAAGAGAAATAATACGCAGTAAATGGAAGAAATGACAGAACATCAAATATGGAAAGAAATGAAATAAATTTTGAAAATTTCATGGAAAAGAAAACATATTAAAAAGCAAGTAAAAGGTAAAAGAAATATTGAAAAAAAAAGAAAAGGGTGAAGGAGGAAAAGAAAAATAAAAACAAGGAATAAGAAGAAGATGAAAGTAATTAAAGAGGGGAAAAAATTATGGAAATGATGAAGGGGAATTTGAGTGCAAAGTAAATTGGAAACGAAGACATTTAGCAAACCTGAAGAAAAACAAAGAATAACAGTAAAGAAAAATGAAGACTGAAAAATAAAAACAAAGAACATGGAAAATTGAAAACATGGGCTAAAGACAAAGAAAACTGACCAGGAAAGCAATGAATAAAGGAAATGGGGGAAAGAAGCTGGCCATCCTACCTCATTATCTCCTGGCCTAGTTGTCTTATAGGTGGTGTCTGCTTGGTGTCACTTGTGAAGTTCAGACCTGTCTTCGGACAGTTGACTAAACAGCAAGATATATACAAATCAAAGAGGATGGTAAATTAAAGGAAATATAATTATAAGAAAAGTAGAAAAGAGAAGCAAATAACATAGGAGTTGGAAAACGAAAGCAAAACCGAAAAGAGATTGAAAACGAAGGCGATGCAAAACAAAGCAATAAAGAATTGACAATCTTCTTGTTAACCTTTATTTTCCATGTGCAGTAACATGAAATACGTACATGAATAACAAAATGTAACGTACTACACGCCGGAGCATTATTTCCAACCACCAGTATCAAGGACATTAGCTACTGGAGGGAATCTTCAGGCTTTCTTTCTTTATTTCAAGTCGATTGCAATTCCATGAAGGTATATGGACCGGAAATGGAAGCGGCAGACATACGCATGCTCTGTGTAGCTTGCGGGCTATTGCTTTGAGAGGGAAATGTTTGTAGAGTGGATGGAAATTTCACTTTGATCATTATCCAGCCCTGGGGGCTTCCCCAGCCTGGGTATTGGCTGTGCGGCGGTTATTTCACAAACATTTTTTTTGATATAGGCAGTGTATGAGGTGGAACAAAAATGGTAACTAACGAGAATATGCTAAACACAAACAACTGGCCTCTGGGTTTACACAGTATCCAATTAACGGAATTAGAGTGAGGCAGATATCCAATACCCATGCAGCGCGGCGTTGCCAGAATTTGCAAGGAGACGACGACACAGATATTGGAATTAATTACACATTTCAACATTCGCATTATGCAAAATATGGAGGAAAATTACCGCTGCGAATAAGTGGATTTTGAAATTTTCGATTTTTCTGATCCGGAATAAAAAGTTAGATTGTGTTATGTTATTCATTTATCTACAGAGCGGTTAACAGCGTTTGGAGCCGTCAGCATACTGCATCGGACAGTCTGTCTCAGACAGGACGATTGTGTCTCGGACCATTCGATGTGACTATGATTACACATATTGTTACGAGGCTGCAGCATACTGCATCGGACATTCTGTCTCGGACAGAACGATTTTGTTTCGGACTGTTCGATGGAACTGTGATTACACACATTCAGCGTATTCCGAATCTCACCGGACCGGTGGACAACAATGACGTCACGCTGCATCGAAATAGGAACAAAACTGCAGGAAGGATCGATGGCTGTCATGGCGACTGTATAAGTTGTCTGTGCTAAGCTAGCAAAATTTTGCGAAATTTTCGTACTGTCATCTCGTTCAAAGAAAAGAGAGCATAAACAATTTATTTCTTGAACCGATAGTAATAACTGGTCCGTTGACATGTTCGCTCATAAGCCATTAACATATTGCTTTTACGGTGTGCTCATTACAAACAATACAGCAGAACCAAAGCAGAACACACCGCCATGATACAACAGTGCACGATGTCATTCGTCTGGTAATTCCCGCCCTAGACAAGAACCAATGAGATTCACTGATGGCGGCTGATGGAGACTGCCACCACCTCTGCAAGCTGATGGCACTGGTGCGACACCAGTGGAGCATCAGTGACTCCATCGGTGAAATTCGGAACACCGTAATGCCATCAGATTGCTCAGCGCTGAGATTCGGAATACGCTCATTGTCATGAGGCTGCGGCATACTGCATCGGACATTCTGTCTCAGACAGGACGATTGTGTCTCGGACCATTCGATGTGACTATGATTACACATATTGTTATAGGGCTTCAGCATACTGCATCCGACATTCTGTCTCTAACAGGACGATTTTATCTCAGACAGTTCGATGTAACTGTGATTACACACATTGTTATGGGACTGTAGCATCAGATGAGTTTCCCAGGACGAATATTCGACGCAGTATTCTGCAGCCTCATAAGAATGCGTGTAATCACAGTCACATTGGACGGTCCGAGACAAAACAGTACCGTACTGTCTGAGACAGAATGTCCGAAGTTGCAAACTTACTGAGTAATTCAGGCGTATTCGCTGAGAGAGAAACAATATTTATTCCCTTAATTCAACAAAAATTAACTCGTTCTCTGGAATAATAACGTAAGTACAAAATCTTGAAATTGAGATACAGAGCATCAAACACTTTACATCAGGTATAACAGCATTGCGCAGAACGACATGTTTACTGCATGTCCGAGTAAATAATATTTTATCAGGAGGGAGATGTGTCATTAAAAATTAAAATTAAAACGGAAAAATAGCATAAATTACTTTGTTATTAATCCAGGAAACGCTTCAGTTATTGTCGGTGGCTCCTCCATAAAATGGACTCCTTTAACATACTGTACCTCATACGTAGACATCGGGCGGTATTAGGTCAGGTGAATGCGGTAGATAAGGAAAATGTGTCCACGGAAAATTATACATTCCCCAAAGTGTTCTTGAAGCAAAGCGAGTATGTTTATGAGAGTTTGGCTGGTGAGAACGCTTTCTGTACGCCTTTTGAAACATCTTCCTTTTTACTGTAGCCTACTATTTATTTATTTTTTTACTTGATTATTTAACGACACTGTATCAACTACGAGGTTATTTAGCGTCGATGGGATTGGTGATAGCAAGATTATATTTGGCGAGATGACGCCGAGGATTCGCCATAGATTACCTGACATTTGTCTTACGGTTGGAGAAAACCTCGGAAAAACCCAACCAGGTAATCAGTCCAAGCAGGAATCGAACCCGCGCCCGAGCGCAACTCTGGATCGGTAGACGAGCGCCTTTGCCGACTGAGCTACGCCGGTGGCCTTTCTATTTATTTATTTTGGTTTCTCTTCTCCATTAGTCTTTCCATTTTCCATCTTCCTTATTTCCTTCCGTTGTGCATCTCTCCTTTATTTATTTTCTTTCATCATAAGTCTTATTCTTTCAGTTTTCCACCTCCATTTCTTTCCTTTTTACTTTTGTCTCTTATTTACGTCTTCCTTCCCAGTTTCATTTTATAATTTACATCTTCGTTTCCATTCTCTTTACTCTTCTTTTTATTTTCATTTTTCATTTCTCTTATTGTTTTCATTTATATAATATCTAATTCCTAAATTTCATTGTTAATCTACATTGTACTGCTTTTTTATCATTTATCTCTGATGTGATGATTGTAAAATTATTGTTACACTTCATTCCAGACCTCTACGGTCAACTGCAAAGGCAGTCTGACGTCCTGATAAAGGAATTTATATATTTTGTATAGATACAAGTACATTTTATTCCCTATAAAGACAAACGTTACGCCACTGATGATAGCACAGACGCCAAAAAATGCACCAGGAAGCCATGAAGACGTCTATAATTTGCAGACTTTCAGATTCTTATAGCAGAATCAGATATTTTTAAAGAGGATAGACAGGCTGTGTTGAAGTGCGCATTCAACCCTGTGGACGTAATTCACACGCGTCCATTTTTAAAGAAGTTAAACGATAGTTAATAGCTCCTAAAGATTCAACCATGACCTCATAACATTAGTGCTGCTTAGCACGACCTAAACCGTGGCTAAAGGACTCATGAAGACTTAACTAATTTAAGTTGCTTAAGATGTAGGCCTAGTTGTAAAAAAAAAGTGCAAGAATGCAGGGAACTGATGTATTAGTAATATAATGTATTTGGTGCTGGCTATGCTAGATTAGACTACAAGAGGAATGAAGATAGATATTCTTCAACAGCTTGAAATATCTTCTATTTTGGATTACATCTATAGTTACAGAACTAACTGGCAGCAACATGTTCACCGCATGGAAAGGACTAGCATTCCTAGTCACATTTCTACCTACTGTCCAGAAGGGAAGAGAACACTAGGAACACCTTTAAAGAGTTGGCTTGAAGCCGTAACGGGCCATTAGGCCCAATAGCCTACTTGTTAAGATGATGATGATGATGATGATGTATTTGGTTATTTAAAATTTGTTTTAATTACGATCTCTCAGCATGGAGGAAAAAGGTTGTGTGTCTAACTCAGTGATGTCAACTGATGCCCGTAGGAGCAAGCGCGCGTTTTAGAGCCCAGGAGAAACTGAGCGCTTTACAGCGGAAAGGAAAGAGACAGACGAAAGAGATAGTATATGCCGCTTGGTCGAGCTATATACAGGGATGGCCAGCACTGATTCAATGGATAAAGGGAAGAGAACTTATTAAAACTGTATCCATATTAATTTTTTAATTTGTCTGAGAAGTATAAGTGCATTATAAGAATGTAAGTTTTAATTTTAATGTTCATTTTTCACAAGTTTGCTTTTTAATTTCAAAAGCAATATTTTCTCAACTTTTTTTTACAGAAAAGTGAAATTTTCAGATATGTTTGTTTAGTAGCCTTACAGGTACTAAAACAATGTTTTCGTAAATCTAATATATCGTAAAAACATATTACTGAAGATAATGTATTAAAATGTTTGAAAATATTCGCATGGAAAATGTTTGTAAGGAAGTGAATTAACAAAGCAAATACTGTTACATCACAAACAAAAGATATGTGCCTATGTGTTGGTAAAACGTCAGCTCTATAGCTTCAGCAGATTTAGAGATAATTTAATATTCTGATAACAGAAAGTTGGGCACCAATATCACCTAAAAGCATAACGCGGTAAGAGTTTTATTATGTAATATTAGTTACAGTTAAAACATATACCTAGACAACTTTGCTCTGTACTATAATATTGTTTTGATTACTTTTATAAGGCTAAAGATACCATCAATATCGATTTCAACTGATGTCATATTCAGTGTCTTTCTTTGGGATAACACTTTCTTTATGAATGATGTGTTTAATTCACTTAGTACAGTATAGTTGTAGTTATTATGGAATTTGTGTGAATATTCCTTCTTTACTCTTTATTATGTTATTGACGTTTAAAATATAACTGCAATATTAGGCTAGGAAATAGATGTTAGTACTTTGTTTTAAAGACAATATAGCCATATAAAAATGACATAAAATTTCACGTTCCGTTTGAAGTTTGTGCACCACTGTTTTCTTAATCCAAAGGCTGCTTATTCCTCCTAGCATACCTAGCGCTTAATGCCCGCACACGACGTCAAGGTCAGAAAAATGCGCTTGCTTTGACATCACTGGTCTAACTAAAAATTTGTGAACACTCTTTCAATTCGCTGCAGAAATATGGAACTGTATTTCTCCCCAATTCGAATTGAATTTATAACCCTTATTCTGTGTTGATCTAATGCGGAAACATTGTACCATGCTGGCGAAATTGTCTGATATACACTTCACTTGGGAATATGAAGCATTGGTTCGCAATTCATGTGCCTGAATCTGCTGCTTCCTCAATACAGTCGATTCCACGACTCACTAAGTCGCCATCTATCCCAGGGAGCTACACTTCCCAAGTCACCTGCAGTCAGTTTATTAAAACTCCTGCGGCTTCGCTGGAAATGTGCAGCTCCAGCAGACAGATGCCGCCTATAGGCAGATTCTGGAAGCATGCCCGCCATGTCCTCCTGGTCGACGTGTAAACTATTAAGATGATTAATGGAAATGATACTAATGAAGGCGAAAATAGTCCGAGGTCCAATGCCGAAAGTTACCCAGCAATTCTGCATTCAGTGGTATAGGAAAAACCTCAGAAAAATCCCCAATCAGGTAACTTCTCCCGACCAGGATTTGAACCCGGGCCCGCTTGTTTCACGACCGAGAAGACTAACCGTTACTCTATAGCGGTAGTCTTTCAACATTACATTTATTTTGTCCCCATCCTTTTAATTTTCTGAAATTATTTGCGTATCTTCTAACACAGAACTTAAAATGAACCACCAACAATGAACATTTTGATAGTCTCCAAGTTCCTCTTGACTCTCCGCCACTGACTTAACCAGCTGTTGCCAGCAGATTGACGGGATGAGGGTAGCAAAAGGACATCACTGATTACCTTAATCAGGGCCTGCAGTCTATTCGTGTCGTGCACAATGCGTGAAGTCTTGTATGGAGGTTCTCTCAACCGGACATATTTTTATAACGAATTACTGAACCGGCTAACAGGATAACTGAGGGGGCGTTGGAGAAGGGTTTCGAACACGCGTCTTCCTATTTCCTGAGCATATGGATTTCTATTATCTCATCTTTTGCTTGGAAATCGAGCTCCGGATTGGAAATAATTCTGATTTCGCTTGAAAGGAAATAAATTCTTCTCCCATTGTGACTATTCTTCTCCCCTGTACCGGTACTTTTAAATTCTTTCCTTTCTCTTGTTATTCTTGTCCATCTAACCATATTTCTTAATATTCTTGTCTGCCTGTGTCTCTTAATTCCCTCTTATAATTATCTTATATGTCTCTTTATCAGTAATTTTTACTTTCTTGTTACTTTCCGATCACTTGTTCACCTCTTTACATTTTTACTTTAAATTCCTTATCTCTTTTGAATAACCAAAGTCATCGTTTTTGGCGTGTGAAATAAGTAATGAGAACGTTAAGACCGAGTATATTATCTTTGCCGCAGACTGTGGGCGAGAAAGCTAATAACTGTGATTGGAAGATTGCTGACGTTACTTGTGTTTAGGAGGTGGAACCACTCTCAACTGAAGTGGCAACAGATGCAACTGACTGGACGCTGTACTCAAGGACACACCCCAGAAACGGAAATGTGCGAATATCTTGCCTTTGCTGCAGTCAGTGGGGAATAAGACTGACAAGTGTGATTTACTGATTGCTGACGTGATGTGTATTTGGGTGATATCATTCTCAGCTGCACTGGCAACAAATATTCACTGACTGGGCATTATACTCAACATGCGCCAAAAACGCTGGCGCTGGCTGTACTTCAGCTTCAGTAGATCTGTTACATATTTTCGCTTCGCCTTCTAAAGTTTCTTACCATTTCTAACCCCTTCTAACGCTTTTTGCAAAATCACCACATTTATACCCCCTTTTCTTAAATTTTTATCCTGTTACCATAATTTTCTCTCTACTTAAGGTAGCTGTACTAACTTTACCATAAATGTATCAAATTTTGGTATTTTTTACATAAATAAGTCTATATCGAAGGATCACTACATCTGAAAAATATTTTAATACCAGACGTACTTATGTCAAACTCACGGCAACCAAGGTTCTACCGTTTTTCTTTTCTTTAAAATTTAGCCTCAATAAGTGTTATTGTTGGCATAAAATATTCTACTTCTTTAAATATTCATTCATGCATAGCTTTTTGCCCTAGGGTAGGTCCTTCCGTATTTTTCGCCTTCCTCTTAGTCTCCACATACGATCCATATATTTAAATGCTATCTATAATTTGATATCTTCTTCTGCCTCGAACCTCTCTCCAGTTATTTATTCCTTCCAGTGCCCTTGTCTTCCTTCCTCCTGATCAGTTTCAGCATTATTCTTTCTTCACCCACTCTTCCTAGCACAGCTTCATTTCTTATTCTATCTGTCCATTTCACACTCTCCATTCTTCTTCATATCCGCATTTCAAATGCTTCTAGTCGCTTCTGCTCACTTTGTCGTAATGTCCATGTTTCTGTTCCATAGAGTGCGATATTCCACACAAAGCATTTTACTAGTCTCTTCCTTAGTTCCTTTTCCAGAGCTCGTGTTACTGCTTATAGTATACGCCAAGAATTTGAAGCTGTCCACTTGTTCTACTGTTTCATTTCGAATTCGCGTGTTAAGCTTTTTTATTTTTCTTCAGAAACCATGGTCTTCGTCTTGTTTACATTTATCTTTATCCCATACTGCTCACAGCTGTCATTTAGCTTCAGTACCATGTCCCTTAGCAACATCATTCTTCTGCTAACAACCCCACATCATCAGAAAATCTTATGCATAATATATACCAATTACTGTCCTATCCACTTATTTCATCCACCCCTTATGTCATTCACCCTCTTATCTCGTCCATATTTTATCCCTCTACGGTACCTCTTGTCTCTTCCACTGCACTCATTTTTTCCATCCTTTATCTCCTCCTACCAACGTATTCTTTCAAACTCTCATCTCTTTCATCTCCTTTTCTTTTCTATGTGTACCGTTGCATGCTCTACCTGATCTTTTCTTAAATCTCTTGTTTTTACATATCTTGTATATTATCCTACTCTGCCACTCAGTCAGTTTAAGAAAGCAGTGTATAATAATAATAATAATAATAATAATAATAATAATAATAATAATAATTAATTGAAAAATTTTTAGTTTTGTGCTTCAAATGTGCAGAAATTTCATCCGAATAAATGTGGCTTTTCGTTCCAAAAAGGAATTTTAAAATGTTACATATGTGCGATCAACTTTCTGCACGTTTGAAGAACAAAACTATAATTCTTTCTATAATTCGTTATCATAATACACTGCTCTCTTAACTGACTGAGCATATTGGAAATTGAATAATGGCTTTCCCAAAACACACTATGACATGTTTCTTATAAAACAATTTTTATCTCGAAAATAAAAAAAAACGAGCAAATTTATATTATCTTTTTTTAAATATCTCAAAGAATAACACCTGAAATTAATGACATACGAACTGGTCACCCTACCCCATTATCTCCTGGCCTAGTTGCCTCATGAGTGAAGTCTTATTGGTGTTACTTATGCGGTTCAAAACTGTCTTAGGACAGTTGACTAAACAACAACTTACTCTTCATCCTAATGAATGCATGCATGCATGCATACATACATACATACATACATACATACATACATACATACATACATACATACATACATACATACATGATGGATGACATGATGGCGTCAGTAGAAGTACACTGTGTTTGCTAAGGTGGCTCTTTGTAAGTACTTTTATAGAGTAGTATCTCAGTAGTGGTTATAAACTTATTCAAAATCTGTAATTTAGTACTCGTGTACCATGTGAGAATGTTAGTGTGATCTAATTTACAGTGATGGTGTTACAAATCGTGTTTCAGTTATGTAGTAAAATAGTTATCCCATGCTCACTGTGATTCCGAAATCTTGCCTATTCGTAAGTGGCACCAGAAGGCTCTGGCTCGGGGAGAAACTGTATCCATGCGTCACAGTATAGGGTGGGTCAACGCGGGGACGGCGGAGTGAGAGAGAGACCCTCATAGTGCTAGATAGAGAAGTAAGCGGAACGGAGTAAGACTGATCATTGTGTAGGCTCGAAATTCACACGCACAGAGACACGAGGACATGATGGCGGATACAACGAAGGAGGACCTGGAAAGTGCTCTTCAGATACTAGTGAGTGTAACTGAATTAAGTAAAAATTTGAAGAAAGAGCTCAAGAAACAAATCCTTGAATCAGTTAGTACGATCAGGAATGTATTTGTGAAACTAGAAAATGATCTAGCACTTAAAGATGCAAAGAATAACGAATTGTGTAGTGAAGTTAAGAAATTGGAGGCGGAGTTACAAAATAGTGATAGGCTAGGGACATCAACAACTGGCACACAGGTGCTGCCATCTCTGCGTGGAAACATGAATGGAGGAGATAGGATTCAACGACAGGTGGCAAATGGTAGCCAAGCACGGAAGCTGTACTCCGAAGTAGTCATGGATGCTGGAAAAAAAGAGAAGCGATATAAAGTGTTTATTAAATCGAAAAGAGATCAGACAGGTGAGGATATAAAGAAGGTAATAAAGACAAACGTCAATCCAACCAACGTTAAAGTTGGGGTCTGTGCAATGAAATCATTAAGAGATGGCAGAGTAATGATCGAAACAAGTAGCAAAGAGGAAATAGAGAGGCTGACCACAGCCATCAACGAAAAGTGTAGTGAACATTTGGAAGCAAAAATCCCCAAACTTTGGGATCCTAGCTTAGTGGTCTACAACATCCCAGAAGAAGTTACATTGGATAACGCGGAGGAAATCATCATTTCGCAGAATCCAGGACTGGAACTCAAGACAGGAGATCTGAAACCTAAGTTCATAATGACAAACAGGAAGAACTTACGCAACTTGGTTGTGACTGTTAACTCTCAGATAAGAAAGCAACTGCTACACACAAAACTAAAGATAGGTTGGCTCATCTGCTACGCAGAAGACTACGTTAAAGTTAATCGATGTTACAAATGCTGCCGTTACTTTCATAAAGCTCGCGATTGTAGAGGCGAGGAGACATGTGTTCGATGTGCGGGAAATCATAATTCGAAAGACTGCACAGTACATGATAATGAAATGAGGTGCGTGAACTGCATTAATTACAACAAGTATAATAAACAAGAGAAAATAAACGAGAATCACTCTGCATTCGACAGGGACTGCCCATGCCTGCATATCGCCACAGAGAAATATAAACAAAACATTGACTACTAAAATGGCTCTCTCACGGAACAATACCAACAACAAGAAAACATTTAGAAATGCAGTATCACTAAACTGCACGCAGGTTAACTTGAAACATTGCAAAGCAGCGGCGTACAATCTTGACCAACTAATTGGAAAGAACAGCATAGACTTAGTCTTCATACAAGAGCCATATTTATATAATAACCAAGTAACAGGCATATCTCGTAAACATAAAATTTTTACCTCTGGAAACGGTAAAAAGAGGGCAGCAATTGTGGTCACCAACAAACATATAGATGCTATATTAATAAATCAACATTCAAACGAAGATAACGTAGTTATAGAAATCACCCGAGGTAACTTAACCTTCATTGCTGCAAGCAGCTATCTCGATTTCAACGAGGATATTAACAGAGATCTAACTAAACTAGAGGAAATTACCCAAGTAGCTAAAGGGAAGGGTTTAATACTGGCCATGGATAGCAATGCAAGGTCCAGGGCTTGGAATGACAAAATAACAAACAAGAGAGGGGAAATGCTCGAAGAATTTATAATAAGCAACAATCTTCATATTATAAACAACAACAAAGAAATCACAACTTTCGAGTCACCTACAGGTTCCAGCAACGTGGATTTAACAGTAACAAATAACAATATACTTAAACTTATAAATAACTGGAGTTGCGTAAACGAGGAAAACTGTTCTGACCACAGGACGATTACATTCAGCATAGAATACAGAAACGACCAAGTCAAATCGTATAACTTCCTTGGGACACGATACGTAGTCCAGGCAGATAATTACAAGGAATTTAATAACAACTTTACAGAAGAGGTTAAAGTGAAATTTGGAGTACAGAATGCAAGCAACGAGATGAGGAAGCTGGATGAAATTCTCCAAGACATAGCATCTGTCGAAACGGATATTGAGATACTGGTAGAAAAATTTGAAGGAGCTATAACTGCAGCATGTAACAAATCTTTTAGGATCTGCAAACCTGCAACTAAAGTAAAGGACCACAAACCAGTTCCATGGTGGTCACAGGAGTTGACGATCATGAGGAAGAAGACCACAGCTATGAGAAGAAGATATCAGAAAGTTAAAAGCAATGAAAACGAGAGGGAACTGCGGAAGCAACAGTACATCCAAGAGAAGAGAAGATATGAATCATCAATTAAAAGAGCCAAGTATGAGTCCTGGAGACAATATTGCAACGTTACCACGTCAGCCAATCCTTGGAACGCAGTCTATAGGCTTGCGTCTGGGAAGATGCCACAAAACTGCACCCTATCGACCATAAGGAAACCCGATGGTCAGTACACCAGAGACTTGGCTGAGACTCTGAACTTCATGATGGAATCATTTGCGCCGGTTGATGAAGAAAAAGAGGACAATGAATATCACAGACAAATTAGACATGAAGTAACGAAAGAACTAGATACACAGGATGACACTCCATTTACAAGAGAAGAAGTAGAATCAGTATTAGAAAATATGGACACAAACAAAGCTCCAGGTGATAATGGAATCACGGCAGAGATCCTTCGCCTAGTGTTCAGACTAGTGCCGAGACTCACCACAGCTATATATAACGGGTGTCTAAGAAGAAGCTGTTTCCCCAGTGGATGGAAACATGCAACAATTGTACCGATAATTAAACCGGGCAAAGAAAACTGTGACGATGTAAGTAAATATAGGCCTATCAGCCTACTCAACGTAGCAGCCAAGGTGTTAGAGAAGCTTCTAATACAACGGATAATGCATCGCATACATAAGAATAATCTTATGAATAACAATCAATTTGGATTCACACCACAAACCAGCACTGTTAATGCCGCGATGTACCTGAAAGAATTAATCCTAGAAACCCTAACCCAAGGTCAGATGGCTGTCCTTATCAGCCTAGATGTCAAAGGAGCATTTGACGCCGCATGGTGGCCCAGCATTCTGACTTCATTAAGAGACTTCAAATGCCCAAGGAATCTCTACGATCTTTCCAGAAGCTACTTCAGTGAAAGGAGCGCTACAATATCAGCAAGCTGTCTATCCATAAACAGAACTATCAGCAAAGGTTGTCCACAAGGTTCCTGCAGCGGACCGGGCTTCTGGAACATACAATATAATTCACTTCTGAATCTGAAATATAATAAGAACACAAAGGTTATTGCGTTTGCGGACGATGTAATGTTGGTTATTAAAGGAAGCTGCGCTCTAGAACTAGAAAATTACGCCAATATCGAACTCCAGAAAGTATCAAGCTGGGCTCGAGAAAACAAAATCACCTTCAATGAGCAGAAATCAAAACTGCTAGTAATATCGAAAAGAAGACCAGTGATTGAACGAGATCTCAAGATATACCTCAACAATAAACAGTTACAGCAGACAGAAAGCTTAAAGTACTTGGGCATAATTTTTGACAAAAAATTTAACTTCACACAGCATATAGAATACGTCAGCCAAAAATGCATTAACCTTATTCACGCACTATCCAAATCTGCTAAAATAAACTGGGGCTTAAATAGTGATGTTATGAGAATAATATACAAAGGAGCCATACTGCCGATTTTGACATATGGGGCACCAGTGTGGGTTGAAGCCATCAACAGAAGACACAACAAACTGAAACTACAAAGAGTCCAGAGACTTATAAATATAAAAATAGCAAAGGCCTTTCGAACCACGTCATCCGAAGCACTATGCATCCTAACAAAAAACATACCCATAGGTATAGAAATTCAGAAGCTGGCGACAGCATATGAAAGCACGAAAAGGATCAAGGAGGGAATTAAAATTGACACAGTAGAGCATTACACAACATGGCCGCATCCAGCAGATAAAATCCTGATCAAAGAAAAATCAAGTCATCAAACTTACAAAGTAGATATCTACACCGATGGCAGCAAGGGAGACTCGGGAGTTGGCTCAGGTGTCGCCATATTCATTGATCAAGAATTAGTCCATGAGCTGCAATATAAACTCCACAGGCGGTGCTCGAACAACCAAGCGGAACAGTACGCCATTCTCAAAGCACTAGAACAACTCGAAATATTCCAACAACTAAACGATGTTCGAAAATCAGCAGCCATTCATACCGACAGCAGAATCACACTAGATTCGTTACGAAATTTCAATAACCATCACCACTTGATAGAACATATTAGAAAACAGATAGGAAAGCTGGAAACATTAAACTGGACTATTCACTTCGCATGGGTCAAGGCGCACGTTGGACTTGCGGGGAACGAGCTGGCCGACCACTTGGCAAAGCAGGCAGCACGTAACAACGAGATACCAGTGAGCTTCGACAGGATACCAGTCAGCGACATCATGCGGGAACTTCAGGAAGAAAGTGTGGTTAAGTGGGAAAGTGAGTGGCAAAACACGAAAAATGGTGCAGTGACAAAATCGTTTTTCCCCAGTGTAAAAGAGAGGTTACGCGTTAACATTCCACTGAATGGAAAGGTCACAACTTTTCTAACTGGACATGGAAAAACCGGTGCTTACTTATATAGATTCAAGCTGAGGGACAACCCGTCGTGTACGTGTGGAGCAGAGGAACAGACCGTCGACCACCTCCTTTTCGAGTGCCCGAAATTGGACAAAGAAAGGCTAGCGTTCCAGCGGGAAATGTTAAGGAAAACTGGCAAGTGGACTTTCACAAAGCTTAAAATAATGCAAGAACATGCGCATACATTCACAAACTATGTCAATGGTATAAATTTAGACGAGTAAACGTAGGATAATTTAATCTAGGATAGATAAGAGTAGGCAATAGATATAGTGAAAGACTCAAATTTTCACAACAGAATAACAGACCTACATACGCTTAGAGAGTGACAGAAACGAGACACAATGTGTTATATTGTAAACATACAGGTAGCAAGGCATGTAGTATTACCTTTATTGTAATGGGACATGCCGTTCAACTAATATAAAAAAAAAAAAAAAAAAAAAAAAAATACATACATACATACATACATACATACATCTCAAGAGCCACCACATTTCGTCCAGACATGCAATAAGGAAACTATTCGAGCTAAGATAAAGATATATTTATTGAAATATGTTAAACAGTATTAAATATCTATGCAATGAAAAAACAAGCTCTCAAATACTCTCTGAAGCTATGTAAGACAATATCTTGGGATGCATAAGCATAACAAATGTAACGATATTAGTTTAAAAATCATATTCGAATTTTTTCCTATAACCGATTTTGTAAACATCTTGTATTAGTCGTAGTAACATAAAAGAAATCGTAGTCTTAAAGAATGATGAACTCAATAAACAATTCAGGCGCCAGAAACAATTTTTAGTCGCCATGACTATCTGGCGCTAGGAATTTGTCTACCTCTGGCTTTTACAATAAGTAAAATGCATGTAGATACTTTAGATCTAATTAAAGTGTGAAATTAAAAAATGGAAAAATATTAAATTCAGCACAAACTTAAAATAAAACTCATTATGAGTGCCTCACGAATCTCTACAAATAACAATCAAGAACTGTAAACATTTTAAGTGTTTCAAATGAAAAATTTTTCCTTCTTTCTGGTAAAATACATTTTATTCTGTCCTAATGACGTGCTCACTACCAAATTATTCTATTGTAGCACTCATTTCCAACCGTGTAGCTTTTTGTTTTGTTTTCGTATGTTCACTGAACAGCAGACCTGGGCCAACGTAGCTTTGGGTGCCTACGAGCTACACTCCATACATACCTCCAGTGTTACTGGTCGCTAGGAGGCTTTAGGTACAGTAACCAAACGCAGGACTCTAGTAATCATCCAATATCTAAGCCAGGCCTGCACAAGGTTTACGCTCTCCGAGCCGGCTCACAGCTCATGAGCGGAATGCAGATATTAGCTGCGCTCTGTGTAACGGTGGACTGGAAGAAGGGGTGATCTCGTACAAAATATACACAAAAAGAAGCACTATTACGAGTGATTAAAAAATGAATTCCCGTTCAGTGTTTGCAAAACTATCTTGGACTATTATTAATTAATAAAGAAGTATTTATTTTACAGAAATAATAGAAATTCTATAGCTACTTAAATGTACAATATCATGTTGTTATATTTTTATTTATTAATACATCAAAACGGGGTTTTATGCTGTTGGCAGCTGAAAGGAACAGTAGCCTACTGATCGTAATAAAACATCAGTTACAGATGTTCGATGCCTGCCGTTATTAAAGTTGATTATAGAAAACAGTTGCTCACGAATATAAATGTTGAGCCAAACATAGCAATCATTTCCACAGCCAGCCTGTGTAGTCGTGGATATTATTGCTAATGTTCAGTTTTGTAAAACTCAACCAGGCTAGTACTATTATTCAAACGATCTTTAGCCCTTAGGTCACATTGAAGATCAATAAGTTCGAGCTGTAAATCGTTAAATGTTAAATGTTATGTTCTGTCTTTTAGATTCCTCCATACTGTACTGTAGCAGTAGGTAAGCAAAGTGAAACAGTTACTGAGAATAGGCCTACACACTGCACTCCACTAGATAAATGAGTGATCGTTTCCCCCTCCTCTACCTATAGCAAGTCTATGTTATTTTGACGTATCTTCCTCTCCGTCTTGGCGAGCGGAAAACACGGCTCTCCCGCTCCAAAAGAGCGCTCGCGCTCGTTGAGCGCTGTTTGTGCAGGTATGATCTAAGCACTGTGGCATTATTTCGTCTTCGGGATTAATAAACTGAACTTAATTCGATTTAGCTTTCAACATACGTTGTTAACAAGCGACAAAAAATTACGAAATCTGGTCTATCAGGGTTCTGTACTTATCTCATTTTTCCTCTTATGCAATGCGTGTTCTTATGTCATGAAAGATAGGTAGTTTGTATGCATTTAATAACTTGGATTTAGTTCTAAGAAAAAATGTGTGTACATGAAATTCTTTTATGTTCTTCTCCTGTATATATTTTCCAGTATCTGAAATTCTTTCCTTTGAAGTCTTGACCTACCCCAACTAGAGTCGTAAGCAATGTTAAGCTTCCCTGTGTAGTTTGTTTCCACTTAAGCAACATGGCTATCGGGAATTCTTGCACGTTTCGACCAGGCTTTGCTGTTCACATCCTCTAATAGCCGATCCAATGTGCAGGCGATATAGAGTGAACCTGCAGCAAAATCTCTAACGTAAGCCTTTAGAAGGCTCATTCTGGTACTCTGAATCAATGTGTGTTTATATTTAATTATACATAGTGATATATTAGTAATTCAGATAATTATAATAGTGATGGTGATAGTGACAATAATAATAATAATAATAATAATAATAATAATAATAATAATAATAATAATAATAATAACTTAATAATAATATACCAACCTGTTGTAATGAGTTTCGTAATAAAATGGCTATTACGGTGTAATACGCTTTCAGTAAATCTACAAAAATTAAGCCTGTTTTTTATGATTTTTCTGAAAATTCTCTAACACTTGTCTTAATATAAAAATATATTACCCTTAAGTTATATGATCTTCCTGTAGTAAACTTTCCTTCCTTTTTATAATTCATGATCATAATACACTGCTCTCTTGGTTTATTTGATGCTGAATGGGAAGTACATCTCCAACATTACAACATTGCCAGAAGTTTTCTAAAAATAAATGACGAACGTCTCCATTTCTGCAGGAATCTTGAAACTAAAAAACAAGAAGCTCTTTCAGAATTAAACATTCCCAACAACGCAAAAGCACATTCGATGACAGGACGAAGTTTAAGATCTGAGTTTCTGCAGAGGTCGTTTAATAATAGGTGTCGTCTTCCACAAAAAGGTAAAGGAGTGGTAACTTATAGTGAAGATCCGAAAAATAATTCTTGGATTAGTAGTAGAAGAGGGATATCATCCTCCAGAGTGGACCAATGCCATAAAGATGTCCACAAACATCGCAGCAGTGCGATCTGTCCCAGATCTTTCCTTCCAAGATCAAAACTGTCGTCATCCAGGATGCAGCGAAGTAGAAACCCTTGGGTATGTTTTGGGTTATTGCCCTAAAGGAGAACTATAAGGAACAATCGCCACCATAAAGTGAGAAGCTCCATCGCAACCACTCTTCGGAAGGAAAAATCGGAGGTTTACGAAGAAATGCACTGCTTGACTGAGAATAGGTCAACGAGAAGAGCAGACATTATAGCCACCGATCGCCGGAATCAAAGACGCCTCATTCTTGTCCCCACTGACAGTTTTGAGAATGATGATCAACAAGCCAATAATGTTAACGATGAAAAAAAAGTCTATTTACAATCCATATATTCCTCACTTCAGTGAGAGATACAAAATGAATATTAATACATGGGAAGTGGAAGGACTTCTTTTTGGCGCTAGGGGAACTTCATTTAGGTTAACCAAAACCATTCTTTCTCTTATATTTTCTAATGAACACATTAACAAAATTTGTCTATTTAATAATATTGAGAGATTCATTAACCATTTTACTCAATCACTTGTATAACACTAGGTAATATATTTTTTACGTCATTTCATTACTCTTCATTGTACTTTCATCTCATGTTTCTCCGAAATCAAATTGTACTTTATTTTCAAATTTATCATTGTTCTGTGTTCTCTCCGCAAATCATTTTGTATTTTATTTTTAATTTAACATCTGCTTCCTATTCTGGATCCTAATGGTCAGCCGTATATGTCGGCCAGATGTTCCAAATTGTGGAATTATTATTATTATTATTATTATTATTATTATTATTATTATTATTATTATTATTATTATTATTATTAGCTATTTGGGAAAAGGAAATTGTACCAGAACAATGGAAGGAGTCCATAATTGTACCTATTTTTAAGAAGGGGGACAAAACCAACTGTGGTAACTTTCGAGGAAATCACTTTTGTTGACGTCGTACAAAATTTTGTCCAATATTCTTTTGAGAAGATTAGCTCCGTACGTAGATGAAATTATTGGGGATCATCAGTGCGGTTTTAGGCGTAATAGATCGACTATTGATAAGATTTTTTGTATCCGACAGATAATGGAGAAAAAAATGGGAGTATAAGGGTACAGTACATCAGTTATTCATAGATTTCAAAAAGGCATATGACTCGGTTAAGAGGGAAGTAGTGTATGATATTCTTATTGAATTTGGTATTCGATTAATTAAAATGTGTCTCAGTGAAACATACAGCAGAGTCCGTATAGGTCAGTTTCTATTTGATGCTTTTCCAATTCACTGCGAGCTAAAGCAAGGAGATGCACTATCACCTTTACTTTCTAACTTCGCTTTAGAATATGCTATTAGGAAAGTTCAGGATAACAGGCAGGGTTTGGAATTGAACGGGTTACATCAGCTTCTTGTCTATGCGTATGACGTGAATATGTTAGGAGAAAATCCACAAACGATTAGGGAAAACACGGAAATTTTACTTGAAGCAAGTAAAGAAGTAGGTTTGGAAGTAAATCCCAAAAGGACAAAGTATATGATTATGTCTCGTGACCAGAATATTATACGAAATGGAAATATAAAAATTGGAGATTTATCCTTCGAAGGGGTGGAAAAATTCAAATATCTTGGAGCAACAGTAATAAATATAAATGACACTCGGGAGGAAATTAAACACAGAATAAATATGGGAAATGCGTGTTATAATTAGGTTGAAAAGCTTTTATCATCTAGTCTGCTGTCAAAAAGTCTGAAAGTTAGAATTTATAAAACCGTTATATTACCGGTTGTTCTGTATGATTGTGAAACTTGGACTCTCACTCTGAGAGAGGAACATAGGTTAAGGGTGTTTGAGAATAAGATGCTTAGGAAAATATTTGGGGCTAAGCGGGATGAAGTTACAGGAGAATGGAGAAGGTTACAAAACGCAGAACTGCATGCATTGTATTCTTCACCTGACATAATTAGGAACATTAAATCCAGACGTTTGAGATGGGCAGGGCATGTAGCACGTACGGGCGAATCCAGAAATGCATATAGAGTGTTAGTTGGGAGATCGGAGGGAAAAAGACCTTTGGGGAGGCCGAGACGTAGATGGGAGGATAATATTAAATTGGATTTGAGTGAGGTGGGATATGATGATAGAGACTGGACTAATCTTGCACAGGATATGGACCGATGGCGGGCTTATTTGAGGGCGGCAATGACCCTTCGGGTTCCTTAAAAGCCATTTGTAAGTAAGTAAGTATTATTATTAGCAGCCCATGAAAGGCCAAGTCCGACCAGCCAACTGTTGGCCTAACGTCCACATGCCCCAGCAGAGGTGAACGATCATCCAACCCTTACAGGTTTAACAAGTGGTCAACACGATGATTCCCCTCCCGTTATTTCATGTGTGTATAGTTTATGGTAATGCATGTACTCATTAGTTAGCACTTATAATTATTATAAATTCAATGAAATGGTTCTAATTAGGTAACATAAATTGCGTTTTCTTCAGGTATGTACTGAAATAAAAAAATGTACGCAAGTACTGAAATAGTGGAAGCACCGTCTTGTATAACGTTAATTTCTCCCATGTTCATTTATGTCCCATCATCTCGCTTTGACGATAAATGTCCTAAAAAGCGGAATCGCAGTAATAAATAACGTAATAAAACGAGGAAACAATGAGCGCCTTAGTCGGCTTTATCTTACATGAATATAAATTTGTAATTTCGATCGTTATTGCTGGAATTACGTTATAATGAAAGGTCGGCAAAACCAGGGTTTGGAAAAAGTCCATCAGTTTGTGGTGTTGTAACTTTTTATTTCCCCTCAGTTTACGACTAATTTGATAAGTGGTCGGTGACATTATCTTCATGGTCTCAGGTTTGTGACTCGGCACTGCTAAAGTGCAGTAATGCAATCCCATTAGACGGTTGTAATTTCTTGTATTAACGACTAAAACGTAAGGCTTCTATTCTGTTTTCTTTCCATTTTTATCGCAAGTTTTTCCAAGAACTGTTAAATCTTGAATTGCACGCTTTGAGATGGAAGTTGGCGAGAAAGCATTGCAGTGCAATTGTGAAGTATTGCGAAATATTAGCAGTGGGGGAAAAAGTGTAATAATTTTATAAGGGTTTACGAGTTTAATAGACAGGCGAACAACGATAATAATTGTCGGACAGAGATCCATTACACTTCATAACACTTGTGCTGGTAATTGTCGTTGGCCTGTAATGGCTCGTGTTGAAGATATTCATAATAAAAATAAATGATGGCCATATTGTGAAATATGCTGATAAAAACTAAATATAACTGAAATATTTAGCTGCTACTGCTGCTAATGATGAGATGATGATGATGATGATGATAAGGAGAAGGATGGTGTTGATTGGAATGATGACGTGGATAATCGTGAGAACAATTTTGAAGAAAAGGATCACGATGAGAAAGAGGATGTTTGCAAGAAATATTATGAAGGGAAGAATGATCATTAGCAGAAGGATCTTGAACACGATGTTTATGAGGAGAAGGATTATGAAGAGTAGCATAAATGTGGAGAAGAGGAAGGATTTTGAAAAGGATCTTTTGGAGGAGGCTGACAGGGAGAAGTGGAGGATAATGAAGATGTGATTATAGAGAGAGATATAATGAGGAGAAGGATTAAAGAAAGTGATGATAGAGTAATTGGGAGGATCATCAGGATGGGAGAGAAGGATCTTGAGCACAATGTTTATGAGGAGAAGGATTATGAAGAGTAGCATAAATGAGGAGAAGAGGAAGGATCTTGAAGAGGCTCTTTTGGAGGAGGCTCACAGAGAGAAGTTGAGGATAATGAAGATGTGATTGTAAAGAAAGATATAATGGAGAGAAGGATTAGAGAAAAGTGATGATAGAGTAATTGGGAGGATCATCAGAATGGGAAGAAGAAGAGAAGGGTCGTGAAGACAAGGAAGTCATTGGAAGTATTATTAGGAATGTAATTATGGAGAAGATAATGGGGATTGGATTATAAGGAGAAATATCGCGACGAATTATTATTATCAGTGATTATGAGAAGGCTGTTCAAGAGCGTAGTGAGGAAATGATCTTCAGGAAGATGATTATAAGGAGGCTGTTCAAGAGCGTAGTGAGGAAATATCAGGAAATGATCTTGAGGAAGATGATTATAAGGAGGCTGTTCAAGAGCGTAGTGAGGAAAAGTCAGGAAATGATCTTGAGGAAGATGTTTATGAGGAGGCTGTTCAAGAGCGTAGTGAGGAAAAGTCAGGAAATGATCTTGAGGAAGATGTTTATGAGAAGACTGTTCAAGAGCGTAGTGAGGAAAAGTCAGGACATGATCTTGAGGAAGATGATTATAAGGAGGATGTTCAAGAGCGTAGTGAGGAAATATCAGGAAATGATCTTGAGGCAGATGTTTATGAGGAGGCTGTTCAAGAGCGTAGTGAGGAAAAGTCAGGAAATGATCTTGAGGAAGATGATCATGAGGAGGCTGTTCAAGAGCGTAGTGAGGAAATGTCAGGACATGATCTTGAGGAAGATGATTATAAGGAGGCTGTTCAAGAGCGTAGTGAGGAAATGTCAGGACATGATCTTGAGGAAGATGATTATAAGGAGGCTGTTCAAGAGCGTAGTGAGGAAATGATCTTGAGGAAGATGATTATGAGGAGGTTATTCAAGAGCGTAGTGAGGAAATGTCAGGAAATGATCTTGAGGAAGATGATTATGAGGAGGCTGTTCAAGAGCGTAGTGAGGAAAAGTCAGGAAATGATCTTGAGGAAGATGATTATGAGGAGGCTGTTCAAGAGCGTAGTGAGGAAATGATCTTGAGGAAGATGATTATGAGGAGGTTATTCAAGAGCGTAGTGAGGAAATGTCAGGAAATGATTATGAGGAGGCTGTTCAAGAGCGTAGTGAGGAAAAGTCAGGAAATGATCTTGAGGAAGATGATTATGAGGCTGTTCAAGAGCGTAGTGAGGAAAAGTCAGGAAGTGATCTTGAGGAAGATGATTATGAGAAGGCTGTTCAAGAGCGTAGTGAGGAAAAGTCAGGAAATGATCTTGAGGAAGATTATGAGGAGGATTCTAGGGAAAGATCATAAGAAAGAATATCATGAGGAGGAGGAGGAGGAGGAGGAGATGGAGTTTAATTAACAGGAAGACAAAATTAGAAGGGGAATGAATGATGAGGAGAGAACTTTGTTGATCAGTTATCTCTTTTCTCTGCTCTTCTCGTCCTCGTTTTACTATTATTTATTTCTTCTCTCCTGTCATTTTGTCTTACTCTTTGTTCTATTCTCTTTCTAACCCCCTTTTTTTCTCTTCCCATTCTCTCTTTCTCTCCCCTCTTTCTTTTTCTCGTTCCCCTTTTATTTTTATCTTTCTTTTCCCTCTTTTTCTCTTCCCTCTTTTCCTCTTTCTCTTCCCTTTTTCTTTTTCTTTTCCCTCTTCCTCCCTATCTTCCCTTTTTCTTCTTCTCTTTATCTTCCTTCTTCCTTTTTCTCTCTCTTTCTCTTCGCTCTTCCCTTTTCTCTTTAACTTTCCTCTTTCTATTCTTTTTTCTCTTTCTCTTCCCTGTTTCTTTTTCTCTTTTCGTCCCTGTTTCCTTTCGCTTTCTCTTCTCTCAATTTCTGTTTTTCTCTTTCTCTTCTTTTTTCTCCTTCTTCTCTCTTTTCTCCTTCTCTTCTGTCTTTTTTCCTTCTCTTTTCTCTTTTTGTCCTTCTCTTGTCTCATTTTATTCTTCTCTTGTCTTTTTCTCTTTCTCTTCCTCTTTTCTCCTTCTTTCTCTTCCTTCTTTTCTCTATCTCCATCTGTTCCCCTCCTCTTTCTCTTCCCTCTCTTTTCTGGTTCTTTCTCTATCTTTTTCTTTATCCTCCCTCTTTCTTTTTCTCTTTGTATTTTTGCCCGTTTCTCTTCCACTCCTCTCTTTGTCTTCTCTCTTTCCTCGATTTATTTCTCTTCCCCTTCTCTTTTTCTTTCATTTGTCTTCTCTCTTTCTCTCAGCAAAATTTACTGACGATTATCTTCTTCATACACCTAGATAGATAGATAGCTTTATTGATATTGTTCACAAAAGTACAAAACTTAATAATTTAACAAAAGATCTATATACAAATGTAGTTCTACATAATAAATATACAATTTCCTAAACTAATTAATCTATCGCAAATCTCAATAATTTATTGGTTCAAACTTGCACTTACGTCTTGTTTTAGTGCATGTTTAAACCAATCGTGATAACCCTTAAGACTTTAAACCTTATTTATTTGCTCCTTTTCAAAATCTAATTGTAATATTTAGGTCTTATTTTATATAATAATTTATTATTCCAATTAGATGATCAGATGTCGACATACTGTAAGTCATGAACCTGAAATAGCTGAATCGGTACATTCCATATGTAGGTTAATCTTTCTTTCTTACAATATTTTCATGTCAGCAGAAACGTTTGCGTAACTTCTACGAAGACTACCGCATGCCTGCCTAAAAACAAGCTTGATAAATTGCTTACATAATCAACCTCAATTTAGTTTCATCATTATGTCGCATGTACTCATTATCGATTCATTTCTATTATGATTTCTATTATGATCTAATAAATTTATTATAATTGCATTCTTATTGAAATTAAAATATATTAGTTAACCAATTTATAAAGTCAAATTTTCTTCTGAACTTTTACTAATTAATATAACTATCGGAATACCTTAATAACTACCTTAGTTCTCTATTTTCAATTTTTTTTTATTTAAAAAAAAACCTTGACGTAATTCTATCTTATTTTCAAAACCTGTCTTCTTACCTTATTTAATTAATAATAAGTTTTTCTGATTTTAGGAAAATTTAATCTTTGCTGATGCCTATCTCTTAGTAGGTAGTTTCGTTCAGTATCTATAGTTTTGATTGAATCTACTTTATTTCTGTTAGAGTTTCTATTTGTCATTTTACCTCTTATTAACTGTTCGTCACCTGCTTCTACTTCATCGGTCGGTATCGCACAGCTCCTCCAAATTGTAGCACTTCCTCTTCATACACCTAAAAGTGTGTATGTACTATGTTCAACGCACACGTGAGTTTGTAGTAACTTCCCCCTGATATTCATAATGTTGCTGTACCTTATACACAGCTGTTTTGATCAGACAAGCCAATACTAACAATGACGTCTTTCGCTATGTCTGCAGGTGCTCGATTATAACCACCTGTGTGACAATGAGTCAATTTATTTTCCGTCCTCTGTCGATCGTGACATCCTGCTAGGCAAATTACGTCTCGTTTGTCTTCATAAGACTACTTATGTATTTATTTTATTTGCTTGTTTATTTATTTATTTTCAGTTTATAGCCTTAATTTACTCGTTTCAATTACAATTTTAATTATTGAATTCATATTAATTGCACCAATTTCCTGTCATGCTCATTTTAGTCTTAAGGCCTATTGACAATAAAAATTAAACATAACCGCAACATAAACACAGAAGTTGGCGGCCAGGTTACCAAATGGGATAATTCACAATGATTCACATAAACATTGACATTAAGATTACCGTTAGACGTTAACTTGAAAGTTTGCAAACTCCAAACTTTCATGCTTATGCTTACGTGATTTGCAAACAGAACACAATCGTGGAGCGCTGAAGTATACGACAGAATATGAGGAAATGGCGTCGTTGTTATGTTTCCATGGTTACCGAGTATCTTTGCGGTTATGTTTATGTTCTCATCGTGAATGATGGTATGGCTTCTCGATTTTACCGTAACGTTTACATTTTTAAGTTAACGCTTACGTTATGTTTAATTTCCATCATGAATGAGCCTTTAGTCTGTTTACCTTATTTTCTAAATTTTTTAATCTAATTAGACTCAATTGTTGTCGTTTGTAGAAATCTTAAACTTTTTCCATGATGATATTTTCCTCTTTCTCTAAAATATAACCCAAGGAAAGAATTTAATTTTCCTGAGTCCATAATCGTAGGCTACCTATCTTTAAGAAGGGGAAGAAGACTAACTGTAGTAACTTTCGAGGAATATCACTTTTGTTGACGTCGTACAAAATGTTGTCCAATATTCTTTTGAGGAGATTAACTCCATATGTAGATGAAATTATTGGGGATCATCAGTGCTGCTTTAGGCGCAATAGATCAACTATTGATAAGATATTTTGTATTCGACAGATAATGGAGAAAAAATGGGAGTATAAGGGTACAGTGCATCAGTTATTCATAGATTTCAAAAAGGCATGAGACTCGGTTAAGAGAGAAGTTTTATATGATATTCTTATTGAATTTGGTATTCCCAAGAAACTACTTCGATTAATTAAAATGTGTCTCAGTGAAACGTACAGCAGAGTCCGTATAGGCCAGATTCTATCTGATGCTTTTCCAATTCACTATGGGCTAAAGCAAGGAGATACACTATCACCTTTACTTCTTAACTTCGCTTTAGAATATGCCATTAGGAAAGTCCAAGATACCAGAGAGGAATTGGAATTGAACGGGTTACATCAGCTGCTTGTCTATGCGGATGATATGAATATGTTAGGAGAAAATCCACAAACGATTAGGGAAAATACGGGAATTTTACTTGAAGCAAGTAAAGAAGTAGGTTTGGAAGTAAATCCCGAAAAGACAAAGTATATGATTATGTCTCGTGAAGAGAATATTGTACGAAATGGAAATATAAAAATTGGAAATTTATCCTTTGAAGAGGTGGAAAAATTCAAATATCTTGGGAGCAACCGTAACAAATATAAATGATACTAGGGAGGAAATTAAACACAAAATAAAAATGGGAAATGCCTGTTATTATTCGGTTGAGAAGCTTTCATCATCCAGTCTGTTGTAAAAAAATCTTAAAGTTAGAATTTATAAAACCGTTATATTACAGGTTGTTCTATATGGTTGTGAAACTTGGACTCTCGAGAGAGGAACATAGGTTAAGGGGTTAAGGGTGTTTGAGAATAAGGTGCTTAGGAAAATATTTGGGGCTAAGAGGGATGAAGTTAGAGGAGAATGGAGAAAGTTACACAACACAGAACTGCACGCATTGTATTCTTCACCTACAATAATTAGGAACGTAAAATCCAGACGTTTGAGATGGGCAGGACATGTAGCACGTATGGGCGAATTCAAAAATGCATATAGTGTTAGTTGGGAGGCCGGAGGGAAGAAGACCTTTGGGGAGGCTGAGACGTAGATGGGAAGATAATATTAAAATGGATTTGAGGGAGGTGGTATATGACTGAATTAATCTTGCACAGGATAGGGACCAATGGCGGGCTTATGAGAGGGCGGCAATGAACGTCCGGGTTCCTTAAAAGCAAGTAAATAAGTAATATAGTTTCTTATGGATTTATATAGTTATACAATAAAAATGTGATGAAGATGATGATTGTGGATGATGATTATGGTGGTGAAATTCCTGTATCATCACTTGGTTGTCAATGATAACCGGAAGATTGTGTAATCAACACGCATTCAACGGAAGCTGTGTGTTAAACAACGCTCGGGCTGTTAAGGGAACATCAGAATCTGGTATATTCAACTTGTGTTGTGCCTCTGCCGTGGTGGAGAGAGCTAGGAGGTGCAGAAGTGTATGATTAGCAATTAATGAGACAATGAATGGGGTGGGGAAGCACGCAATTAATTTACAGACTGGGAGGAGAGAAGAGGGGGAAAGACTTTGTATTGGGGAACACGAACAAAAGATTTCGTTGAAAGCAGTTTTCATTTATTTTTTATCTCTCTGTTCCTCTCCATTTCCTATGCTCTTCCTTTGAATAAAAAGAAGTACTAGTGTTTACAAAGAAGTCAAAAAAAAGAAGAAGAAAGGGTTGAGAGAAGATGTTAAAAAAAACTTGGGCGGGATGTTGAAATCAAATTTCAATAGCCTGGGCATTGCTAATGATAAAAAGAGGAAAGTGAAAGAAAATCAGAGACAAACATGAAAGGGCTGTTCTCAAAAGAATTGAATTTAACACTGTTTATAGGCACCTTTTCTTTATTATGTATTTTCCATTAAGTCCAGTGTTGTGTGGACCGTCGCACATCTCACGTTTCTAATACAGTGTGTTGCAAAATTTAACGTACAACAAACAAGATTTAAGACTAGTTGTTGACACTTCGTTTATTTCTCTGTAGAGAAGTTAACACTTTATCATGACGGATCATTTACAGAATTTGTATAACAAATGACGTCCATCAATCCTTACCCTTCCCATTATTGCATTTATAACAATAGAGTTATAAATTCCTAACAGTGAGTAGTTTCAATACTAATGTAGTAAAGGTCAGAAGAATTATTTCCTTCATGTGAAATATTTAACGAGAATAAAATAAAATTCTCATACAAGTGTCCATACAAGTTAAGTTTTTAAAATGGAGCATGATTATGTCCAGATAAAGGTTTGTTTAATAATGTAATTGAGAAAAAAATCAAAGAAACATTTGATATTATCAAAACTTATTCATTTATGTCTGAGTTTATATTTCCTTAAATATTATTGCATAATTACTCTAGTCCAGTAAGTCAGTCAGGTCTGTTACATCATTCTGTTCCTATGGATACACAGTTGAAAAAGAAATCCCACAGATGTCAGCACAAGCCAAGATGATGCACAAAGAGTCATTTTGATTGTAATGCTATGTTCACCCATTTTGATTTGGCGAGATTGTGTGTCATACTCTTGCTTTATGTTTTAGTCTAAGCGTGCATTTTTACTCTGTCAGATCTGTTTGTGTTGTGTTTTCCACAAATAATAACATATAAAGTCAAGATAAAGAGGACATAATTAAGATACAGTCAAAATGAAAACTGACCAAGTGCAAAAAAACAAAGTTCTGAGGAAGCTAACAAACTGACCCATTTATCTAAATGTGAGAAAGTGAGAATTAATTCAACTTTATTATAGTAAACTGTATGCTAATAAGTTGTATTTGTAACATTTTCAGGTCATTATTCACATAAAACTGAATAATATACAGGTTTTTTTTAGTTGTCTCAAAACTTTGCTTTTTGCACTTGGTCAGTTTTCATTTTGACTGTGTACACGTGTGCAGTAGTTAAGTTGCTATTTTGAAGATTTTTAAGCAAAAAAAAAATTTAGGTTAGCACATGCTTATGTTTCCTTTGTCATGTCTGTTACCTGTCAGATCTGTTACTCCGTCATGTCTGTTACATCATTCAAAACAGTGCTGTAAAGCAAGGTGAGTGTACAGTGGTTGATTACTATGGCAGAGACATTGCACTACATTAATACATGCAGAATATGCACTAAATAGTACTTTAATTTTGACGTTCTCAATCGTCCATTTGTTATACAAATTTTGCAAATGACCACCTACATTTTAACAACAAACTACAAAAATTGGAAGAGTATTTAACAGTTGGAATACCGTAACCGATTGCAGCTATCAAAAAAGTCATAAATATTACTGTTAAGAATGTTCTATTTCTTGTTCTTTATTCTTCTCCCATTCAGTTAATCTTTATTTTTTGAACTGTAGAAGGGATATAGAAATACTTCTCACATTATTATTAGTATTAATTATTAATATTATTAATATTATCTTAAGCAAATCTGGCTTTCAGGTAGAAGCTCCTTGTGAAGCAGGCTTGAATAATTTCAAGGGAAACAATTTTTGGGTTTCTGGCGTCTTGTCAGTCCATTTGAGTTGTGTGGATATTAAGGGAAGAATTGTGCCGGTGTCGTATATGGTTCCTTGGGTAGCTCAGTCGGTAGAGCATTCGTGCGCTAAGCGAAGGGTCCCGGGATCGATACCCGGCCCAGGAATAATTTTTCCCTTGAAATTATTCAAACTTATCTCATTTATTAATATTACGGTATGTACCAAAACAAACGGTACTGAAATTCTCGCACTGATACTGCACATGCACGTATTGTATCCATGTGAAGCTCGTTTACCTGAACCCATTGTTGTATTGTTGATATACAGGGACATCATTTTATTTTTACTTCAATTTTTATTGTACCTGAGTTTTTGAATGTACTTCACTCCCACCCCTTCTACTAATGAAGTTCCAACTCCACACAGTGACAAGACCGCAGATAGTAAGCAGTACTGAGTTACTGAGTATAGTACGTTCCAGAAATATGTTCGCGTTTTCCAGTGACGAAAGAGCTTTCAATATTGAATCATATTTTCGCACAGGTACTGTCCGTTTGCCTACGTCGCATCCCGATTTCCCCCACCTGCTTCTGCTCGCCCCTCTGTAAAAGCTGGGCTGTCTTAGCTCTTTTCTGAAAACATTAATTTCTCTTAGGAATTGGGCGTTTACGTAATATTATACAGCTGTTTAATTTAACTTAAATAAAAGGACCTCGTTAAGTAATTAACTGTCACGTGATTTCCTCCCTTTCTACAATCCTGCGGCATAACCACTTGGACGGACAGTAGATAGCATGTCTGAGTAATTTTATATTTCCGGGTCGGGCAGAAGTGAAGATTGAATTTATAGTACGTAAGGTACTCTTTTATAGAGTAGGTACAGAATTATTTCAACATGAGTTACTAGTACGAAGGATGAAACTGGCAATTGGAATTAGATGCAATAGTCTATAGTGCGATAATATGCACAAAAGAACTGAAGCCTGTATCGAAATGAACGGCCACCATTTTCAAAATTGTGTTTAAATATTCATATTATGATTATTTTTCAATTTAACTTCTTTCTCTATATTGTACGCTAATGTGCTGTAGACAGTATAATATACACCGTATAATGAATACGTTCGCATGGATAACTCACTTCGTGAGTAAAAACAATTATTCTTAATACAGTACTGTACTTTGATTAAAGAAAAACCTAATGAAAATTATCAAACTCAAAATCGCGATATTTCCTAGTTTACGTAAATGGATGAACTACTTTTCTTCCTTTCTATACCTAGTAGAGTGATTTGTGTTTTACGCCAGTATCATCGAACTCCAGTCTTGGAGGGGGGAGCAAGCGGTGTTTCCGGTTCTCTAAAGGTATAGACAGGTTAATATTAAGAATGTTAGTAAAAATAAAATGATGTCCCTGTATAATATAGTGAAGATTTGCTAAAATGGTTCTTACAACTGAGGAAAGAGTGTTTTTGTAGAGTATAATTTCCGTTCATACAGGTTAGGACACTCATATGGCTCTAGTTTGAAACAAGTTTCTGATGAGTTTCGTGATAAGATAAGTTTCACAAATCTTTACCTAGTAACGCTGTTTTGTTACAAGTTGTTGGTAAGTTTCGCCACACTGCCAGTAACTTACTCAATTTTCTCCGAACGTTTTGGTGAACGAATAATTCCCCGTGGAACAGATTTTCCGTATCCATCGCATTAACCTGACTTTACACCAACCGATGCGTATCTATGGGGTATGTTGAAGGAATACATTTTTCTACAGAAGCCGCCGACAACAATTGTGGAATTGCGAGGAAAAATCGTAGAGTTTTTTCGCCACCAACCTACATTTGCAAACATGTTTCTAAATCTACGCGAACGTTATGAGTATTATTTGGAACATACCGTAATGGGAAGTATTTTGAACATTTTTTTTTATATAGAGAACATTAAATAAAAGTGAGCCATCTTCATGTCGTGATGTTTATACACTATTTTATAATAGGCCTATATGTCTTATAGGATAAAGATTGGTAAATTGTTATACTAATAATATTATGATAGAACTTTTTGAGAATTTTTTACAATTTTACTGAGCGCGAGAAGGGCCGGTTTTGTGCAGAAACTTGTTCACGAACATTTCCTTAATACGTTGATGCAAAAAAACCTATCTTTCTCTCGCTCAGTAAAATTGTAAAAAATTCTCAAAAAGGACTATCATAATATTATTATTATTATCACAATATTACCAACCTTTACCGTACTATACATTTTCAGTTCAATAGATATTTTCAGTATTATGCAAATCTAACTTTCAGGTGAAGCTCTCTGTGAAGCAGACTTGAATAATTTCAAGGAAAAAATTGTTCCGAGGTCGGGTTTACCTGAAAGTTAGATTTGCAGAATATATACATTACTGTAGGTACGTTAACAGAAAGCCACAATTTCAAGTCACACAAAGTTTGTGTGCACTCGATGTGGGTTTCTGGCGTCTTGTCAGCCCACTCGAAAATTATGTGGACAAAAAAAGGGAAAAATTGAGACGGTGTCGGGTGAAGTTCCTGGGTAGCTCAGTTGGTAAGAGCGTTGGTGCGTTCAGCCAAAGTTCCCGGGATCGATACTCGGCCCCGGAACAATTTTTCCCTTAAAATTTTTCATTTTCAGTACTGTTTGTTTTGGCGCACAATGTATTATAATTTTTGTTTGTTTAGTCACCTGTCCGAAGACAGGTCTGAACTTCGCATGTGGTACCAAGAAGGAACCACTTGTGAAGCAACTAGGCCAGGAGATAATGGGGTAGAGTGGCCAGTTTCTTTCCCCCTCCATTGCATTCATCGCTGACTAGCTACATATTAGGGCTACACTAACCAGACTTCAGATGCAAACAAACAATTTATTCTTCCTCTGACACATATCGTGAAGTGAGATTTACTGTCTGATAATAGAGTAGGCCTACATATTAGCCAGAATCTCAATCATATAATTTATTATTATTATTATTATTATTATTATTATTATTATTATTATTATTATTATTATAGTCCTTTCAAAGGAGTTCTTCATAGTTTGTATTAATTGTGTATGAATTAATTCCGAAACTATAGACCATGGGTGCCCAAACGCCTATAGAACCAGGAGATATTGCACGTCAGGCATGCTCTGCTAAGGTCAATAACTTTGCACATAAAATACGAAAAACGACCTTAAAGAATGTGCGCTGCGGGTTGCTTACGCCAGGGGTTACATCGTACGAGTTACAATTGGACATATATGTTAAAGACATATGACAATTTTTTACATGATTAAAAAACACGAATTTTCTTAAACCTCACAATACAAAGTGACCCAGAACGCAGATTCACTTAAATTAGGTTCTGAGAATTTTGTTTCCAAATTTATTATCTCTGAATAGTCTCTGTTTATGAAGAACTTAAATTACCATCTAACCATTTGTTCCTGAATAGCTTCTATATATATTAAAATTGGAGGTTAAATAAATGATTATAATTGAAACTTATTACCTCATAGTTATCTCTGAACACATTATTTGCGTCAAAAGTGATGCTAAATGCAGAGTTATTACAATTACAGTTACCATCTAGTTGTCTCTGAACACACTATGTAGATCCTACATTAAATGCGACGCCATGTAAATAATTATAACTACAATTATAATCCAGTTTTCTATGAATGGCTTGTGTAGATTAAAATGGACGTTAAATAAAGGATTACAGTTACATTTATCATCTAGTTACCTTTGAATGCATTGTGTACATTAAATGAAACATTAAGAATTAAAATTATCATCTATTTGACTTTGAGTACATTGCCTATAGTTGATAAGGAACTTAAAATAAATATCTATAAAGTACAGTAGGCCTACTTACATAGAATTTTATCATTGCGAAATATTTAAGCTTTTGCTGCGTGTTACAAATGCCAATAAATTCAGTGTTTTGAAGTTACGTATTGGCTTCATCATCAGGAAGACAAAAAATAAAAATCTGTTATATCCGTTAATATCATACCTGCAGAACAGTTCTTGATAGCTCCTAAAATTAGTATTTTTCTACGTCCATGATACGGAACTAAAAATCCAAAATTGTTCTATTACGTCGAAACATTGAGAGTATTAGAATCACACTTCAGAATATTTTATGTGTAATACAGGGGTTTATAAATTAGACCGACAAACTTTTGGATAGGATATACAGGGTGTTTCAAAAATACGGGGCATAATTTCAGGTATGTATTTCCCACATGTAGACAATCAAAATAGTTCATTACAACATGTGTCCGGAAATGCTTAATTTCCAAGTTATGGCCTTCACAACATTGAAATTCACCGGAACGTTTTTCTTTCCGCAGGTCGTTGTCATTACAGAAGATGTTCAAAATGTCCACCTCCTGCTTGAATACAGACCTCACATCGATGTCTCATTGACCTGCGAACACGATCCCAAACTCTAGGAGTATTGCGTATGTCCTCAGATATGATAAGGATACAATTGATACTCTTTCAACAGTCTCCAGACAGTCGTATGAGGAACATTGACTTGCAACGCTACCCTTCGTGTGCTGATAGAAGGAGTCATGTTCACAGCCTCCAGAATCTCCTCCTGTACTTCTGGAGTTGTAGATCTTGGTCGTGCCCTTCCCAAACCAGGAGAGTTAAATTTTCCATACTCGCACAGACGGTAATGGAGACGTACAAATGTCTTCCGATCTGGACATTGTCGCTGTGGGTACCTCTCCTGGTACAAACGACGAGCCAGCGCAGCATTGCCGTCCGCCTTACCGTACATGAAGTGTATCTCTGCCAGCTCTTGATTTGAATACATGTCGCACAGTCTAACGCCTACACAACACTGAATGTAACCTTCGCCTCGGAATGAACTGTCAGAGTGCCCTCTTAATGTCTCCTTTGACGGCAACGACCTGCGGAAAGAAAAACGTTCCGGTGAATTTCAATGTTGTGAAGGCCATAACTCGGAAATAAAGCATTTCCGGACACATGTTGTAATGAACTATTTTGATTGTCTACATGTGGGAAATACATACCTGAAATTATGCCCCGTATTTTTGAAACACCCTGTATAACCTTCTTTGAAACGCTTTTCGTTAAGCAACACAATGGACTCGGGGGAGTAATGCTACCACCCAGTTTGATTACTCCGTCAGCGCAGTATCGTTCTACGACCGCGTTTGTTTATTCCCTGAGTTCGGTATCATGCATTAATCCAATTCGATTATTACCTGCGGTTTATGAAACCCCTGCTGACTCTGAAGAAGATCTTACAACACGAATTGTCTGGACAATAGCTGAAATCAGGGAAATGCCTCGCGTCTTTGAAAGAGTTCGACAAAGTATGGCACGTCGATGCAATGCTTGTCTGGCAGTCAATAGACGTGTGTTACAACACTTGTTGTAGTGTTGAGACAGTAAAGCAATGGATTCATCCTTCAATTTAATGCTAAAGTGAGTATTTATCCTTTACTGTCGCTTTGTTTTGTTTTTTCTGTAGGTTTGGGTCAATAAATTGTGCCTGTAACATTAATGATTTGAATCGGTTATTGTTGAAAGGAACTAAGTCCACTTTTTAAAGTTTTGAGATAATCGAAAAAAAAACTGATTTGTGAATAATCTATCGAAGATTAAACCAAAATATATTGTACATATATATTTCATGTGTACAATATACTTTGGTTTAATCTTCGATAGATTCTTCACAAATCAATTTTTTTTTTCGATTATTTCAAAAATTTAAAAAGTGGACTTAGTTCCTTTCAACAGTAACCGACTCATTTATTTATTTATTCACTTTTCATGTAACTAATTACTTCAATCCCTTCCTATACGATCGAACCATGTATGCTCTGAAAGGAAGTATCGCAGCACATGGCTTTCTTAACAAAAAAAAAAACTGTTTGAAAGAAGGTTACTATTCGATCCCGAAGTTTGTCGGTCTAATTTAGAAACACCCTGTATATATCTGGAAATAAGACGGAATAACGTTCTGTTGCGAGAAACAAGACTTGTAAACTTGGCCATCCAGAATTATACAAAGTTGTTATTCTATTCCAAGTTATTTGACTTGATAGTTGATGTAACTGTGCCTATGCATGCAAATCACCACCAACTTTGAATAGAAGTGTCACTTCTGGCAAGCAGAACCATCTCTCGGCTTCCTCCAACCGTGTTATCCATTTGCTGTTATCATATCTCGTTACTATCTCATATTATACCCCATCTCTACTGTCCCCCAGTTTTCACTCTGTTCTTGATTTCGGTTTCACCATCTCTCTCTTTCTCATCTCCCACTAGACACTGTCCTTATTTTACTTATATTGCAAACCAAGCGTGAATTTCTGTCATACATATTGGATGATGCGAAATCCATTATTCAGCCGTCATACTTGCCGGAATTTTGCACTGAAGAAGAAAATAACTTTTACACAGGCACGTATAAAGACGTATATTGTTAATTTTCGTCTGTCATAGTATATGTAACAGATAATGGTCTCAGATTTATCGTTGCATGAAAACCATGGTTCGTACCACATGTAAAGCATATGAATTTTGCCCTATACTGCCACAGCATGTGTTGGCTACCCTACTTCTTTTTAGTAGAAACCATCCATAATCCAGTCCTGATTACAGTGCATTCCAGTTCCTTTATTGTGGTCGCGCCTGCTTTTTCCGTCACAGGCCTCTATTTAAGTTTAAGTCCTGAAGTGTGTTGAGTATAAAACTATTAAATTTAACTCTAATATTTCGTCCCTTATTGCACGAAATTAAAAAAAAAAAAAAGTAAATTACTATATTTATTACTCGGCTAAGAGAGAAGTTTCATATGATATTCTTATTGAATTTGGTATTCCGAAGAAACTAATTCGATTAATTAAAATGTCTCAGTGAAACGTACAGCAGAGTCCGTATAGGTCAGTTTCTGTCAGATGCGTTTCCAATTCACTGTGGGCTAAAGCAAGTAGATGCACTATCACCTTTACTTATTAACTTTGCTCTAGAGTATGCCATTAGGGAAGTCCAGGATAACAGAGAGGGTTTGGAATTGAACGGGTTACATCATCTGCTAGGCTGTGCGGATGACGTGAATATATTAGGAGAAAATCCACAAACGATTAGGGAAAACGCGGGAATTTTACTTGAAGCAAGTAAAGACATAGGTTTGGAAGTAAATCCCGATATGATTATGTCTCGTGACGAGAATATTGTACGAAATGGAAATATAAAAATTGGAAATTTATCCTTTGAAGAGGTGGAAAAATTCATATACCTGGGAACAACAGTAACAAATATCAATGATACTCGGGAGAAAATTAAACACAGAATAAAAATGGGAAATGCCTGTTATTATTCGGTTGAAAAGCTTTTATCATCCAGTCTGCTGTCAAAAAATATGAAAGTTAGAATTTATAAAACAGTTATTTTACCGGTTGTTCTATATGGTTGTGAAACTTGGACTCTCACTTTGAGAGAGGAACAGGTTAAGGGTGTTTGAGAATAAGGTGCTTAGGAAAATATTTGGGGCTAAGAGGGATGAAGTTAGAGGAGAATGGAGAAAGTTACACAACACAACTGCACGCATTGTATTCTTCACCTGACATAATTAGGAACATTAAATCCAGACGTTTGAGATGGGCAGGGCATGTAGCACGTATGGGCGAATCCAGAAATGCATATAGAGTGTTAGTTGGGAGGCCGAAGGGTAAAAGACCTTTGGGGAAACGGAGACGGAGACGTAGATGGGAAGATAATATTAAAATGGATTTGAGGGAGGTGGGATATAATGATAGAGAATGGATTAAACTTGCTCAGGATAGGGATCAATGGCGGTATTATGTGAGGGCGGCAATGAAAATCCGGGTTCCTTAAAAGCCAGTAAGTAAGTATATTACTATATTTTCACAGTATAAGTAGCGTCTGCTACATATTGCATTTTCTTTTTGTAATAAATTGCTCTCTGCGAGATATGGAACATATTTTCATCTAACACTGATATTTGTGATAAATACTGTGCAGTTTTTTATTTGACTATTAAATTTTTACTACGTGAGACTACTTTTAACCAATGAAACGCTACGAAACGACGTATTTCAACCAATCATGACTGCTTATGCTACAGGTTTTATCATATCTCTAGCATTTGTTTTTATCATATCCCTAACATTTGTTTCCTTTTTCCCAACATTGTACTTTCAATAATGTACCTTTTAAAAGTGATTCATGTTTATTTCATCATCCTTAATTAAAACTTTTCTATCATATACCTTGTTTATATTATTTAGGTTATGTTATTGCTTCTGCTGTATGAGATTATGGATAGTTACGTATCAGAGATTGTTTAATATATACACCGTGTCCCACTTAGAGGGACCGAGAAATAAATGCAAACAATTTAAGGGGAGAGGATGGTATTTTTTTTAACTTTTTTCCTATGTGGCGTAAATTATTAATTTTTTGTATGTAGAGAGCCTATAGCTGTGGCAACTCAACCAAATATAAATATTTTGAAAAAAAAAAAAATATTTGGGGCCCCAAATTTGAAAAAAAAATATACCCAATGCAGGATTGTACTAAAACTGATATATCCAAACCGTTTTTAAAGATAGATTCAAACAGTTTTTGCAATGTATTTGCAAAAGTATGTTCTACAAACTGTCTGTAACAGAATTTTGTTAATTGTCCCTACGTTTGTAAAATAAACAATTAAAATTTAGTAACAATTTTCTGATTTCCTTTCTTGCAAACAAACGGACGTATTTTTAAAATGAAATCAATTAACAAAATTCTGTTACAGAGAAACGTTTCCTAATAGTCTAAAGAATGTGTGTTCTAAATTTCATGCATGTATCTTTAATAGTTCAGAAATTATATTTATTTTGTCTGGCAATGTAGCGAAAAAAAATTAAGTTACTGGAAACCGATAAAAGCGGGCGTGTGATTTAAAAATCCATAGCGCAGGAAGTTTAAAAATGACGTCTCATCATCCGACAAGGGCACAAATACACACAAAATGTTATGCAATGCATTTCGGACATATCAAAGGGTATTTTAAAGGAAAAAAAAATTTGGAAATTTAATTTACCGGAAACAACAATAAAAGTGGTCGAGTGATTTAAAAATTCATAATGCAGGAAGTTTGAAAATGGCGATACACACATCACAGGGTATTTTAAAGATTTTTTTTTTTTTTTAATTTAGTTATTTTTCATTAAAAATACCATCCTCTCCCCTTAAAGATATTGTTTTACTCTGTATTGAGAAAAAAGGTCTCGTGTTAGAACGCTGTTTACTTTTCACAATTGTCCTCTGGTACATATTCATATGACAAACTGAGGTTAGTGCTGATAAATGCCTTTTGTTTATTAATGCGAAACCTGTCATCTTCGTGGCACCGTTTATTTTTCGTATAATAAATTCCTCTGTGGTACATACTGGAACACATTTATATCTGAAACTGATGTTGCTAGTGATAAAAAAAGTCTTGGTAAGTAGAGTTAGCGTCTGCAAGGAACCCTGTGGTCCGCGGAGCAGGGCCGTGGTCTTGGTGGATCGAACACAGCGGGCCGGCCCCCGTAATGATGATTATGGTTAATTAGGAACACAAGTGCGCGATCGTGACCGAAACTGGGGCTGATTGCAGCACGACAACGGTGTTGCACCCCCCCCCCCTCTCGATACACGATACTGGATACCAGCGTCTTGGATGCCATCACCTGCACTTCAAGTAATACGATATCAGAACTCTTCATGAAAGTCTTCGTTTCTTTACTCCTTTTATTTGTGTTTTTTTCTTCTAATTTGTCTCGAATTTAATGTAATTTACTATGAGACTATTCGAAATGAAAAGAGAAAATATTGTGGTAATACAGAACATTTAATTTGAGCGATTTCGTGGTCATACACCTTTTCGGTATCGAAAATGTCATTTGTGCGAGATCGTGCGTATTTGCTTGGTTTCCGCACAAAACCAATCCGCGGAAAGTCTAAAATTCCACATTCAGTATTCCCAACCTAACACACTTAACAATTTCCCTCTTCTTACCACTTAAGTGACACATTGATTTTACTGCTTTAGGCTTTTAACATATTATTTTTAGAGACTTTCAATATAGCAATAATTATAAATTGGAAACTTACCACTGCATTTTCACCTAAATTGCACTGTTAATTATTGTTTTTAAATATTTGCAAAAATTAAGTAAACTCTACAACTCCACTAAAGTTACTGCATTCGTGATGCAAGTAACATTAAGAAAGCCGTGAAAAAAATCAATAAGATTCCAGACTCACCATAGACTGGGGGGGGGGGGGAAAGACAGACGTATATCACGGCCTGCTGGAGTATAGTAAACAAAGAAAGCATTTTAAAGTAACAAGGTTGAAGATAGATACTTTTGTTTTGCAAATTTGCCGTCATTGAACAGAAACCAAGATGGAGATTTCATTGCAACTAATTAGAATTTCCTCTTTCAGGTATGTAATAAACGATCTTCGCACAAAGTAATGTACGATACACGAGCGGTATGTTTTCTTCCAATTCTCGGAAATGAAAAAAGCTCAACTACTTTTCGCTTTTTCAATCTTTTCCTCGAACATGAAAACTTCAACATACCGCTCTTGTAACGCATATTACTATTCTGGAAAGCTGTTTGTTCGTGTAGAATTAAATAATTCTGGTTTGTTGCACATGAAATGTCTGTAATATTTTATACTAGAGCAGCGTTTCTCAAACTTTCTTGAAGTGGGGACCACTTTTTAAAGTCAGAACAGTTCCGCGAACCACCTTACTCTTGTGCCCTTCGAAAGCAAATTAATCATTTTTGTAGCATATTTTAAAACAGTACACTTATATTTTAAAATATAATTAAGATTCGGTACTTTGGTCCTCTGTTATGAATTCGGGTGGTCCCTGGCTGGGTTACAGGCGCGGCACCAGATGTGCAGGGAAAAGCTGTCGAGAAACACTATGTATATAGTGCTTTAAATCCCTCTTTTGTTGCTGAGAATAGATTGGGAAGTTGATAGACGGGTAGAATAATAAATTTCTTAAAACGTCCGTACTGGGAGAAAAAGTGAAATTCGATTGCCATGTGTCATTTCCAAACTCTGAGATTTTAAGCTACAGTGTGATACGCAATTCGTTCTAATTTTATTTTTTCTTTTCCTTTTTGAAGGACCACAAGGGTAGATCTCAAGGACCACAGGTGGTCCGCAGACCATAGTTTGAGAAACGCTGTACTAAAGAATAAAGGGTTCCATAGCATAGTTCAGGCGGTAGGCTCTTGTACAGTAGTGGCAAAAAAACCGGACCGACCCTTGTAGCTGATATTAGAGCCTTGTTTACTCCAGAGTACGATAGACTGGTAGCTAAGACTTTCGTGTTTCGAATCCTGCTTGGGAAGGAAACTTTTTTTTTGTTCCTTATTCAAATTTATTCCCAATACTTTTCGATTGCAGTGATATTTTACTTAATTAACTTATTATTCCCAGAACATGAATTTTACCAGCAATCTGGGCCATTGTTTAGGTTGCTAATAACGTTGAAATAGAGACCAGTTTCGATACTAATCATCAGGGAAAGGATTTATATGTAAATACATATTTACTTATAAAGCTAATATAATTTATATTTTGCATTATCTTTATGTTTCACAATGTGTAGGGTTGAAAAATCCTACTTTTATTTTCCATATTTTTCCATATTTTAGAGTTTAGTACATATTTTCGTTAATTTCCATATATTTTCCATATTTCATATAAAACAGTCCATATTATATTAGGTTTAACAATAAAACAAAACAAAATTCCATTAACTTTTAAAAATACATTTCAACAATAGAGATTTAAATACATGTTCAGTAATCCCTTTAACATCAGAGTTATTTGAAAATTAGCAGTCCTATCAACAATGGGAAAGTAAGTTACAAAACTGTATTAATTTAATTTAAAATTTTTAACAGACTTCAGTTGTGCAGCTCAACAGTTAAATGCCAGTCAGAGTACACATAGGTTCAGTTTTGTAAATCATACTATAAAGACGGTAAATATGCCAAAAGTACGTCATTCAGTCAATTTAAAATCAAAACTAACAAGTTACATTTCAGAATTTAAAGAAGTTGGTTTATCAACTGACAATAAAATATTATTTTGTAATTTGTGTCAGTGTGCAGTATCATCTACACAAAAGTTCCTGGTGCAACAACACATTACAACTAGTAAACATCAGGCCAACAAACAACTAAATTCCAAGCAGAGACAATTGTTTTTAACACAACCAACAACATCGAATGTAAGATCTGAGTTTAACATCGACCTGTGCCGTTCTCTCATCTCTGCTGATATTCCTCTCTACAAACTAAAGAATAAGGTCTTCAGGGAATTCCTTGAAAAATATACTCAACATACAATCCCGGATGAGTCAACACTTAGGAAGACGTATGCTCCATCCATCTACGATGAGACAATACAGAAGATAAGAGATGAAATTAAAGATAGTTCAATTTGGGTTTCCATTGATGAGACTCCCGACAAAGAAGGTAGACTTGTTGGTAATGTAGTTATCGGTTTGTTAAGTG
Source organism: Periplaneta americana (assembly GCF_040183065.1). Taxonomy (NCBI): domain Eukaryota; kingdom Metazoa; phylum Arthropoda; class Insecta; order Blattodea; family Blattidae; genus Periplaneta; species Periplaneta americana. Next base: position 55,784,609 of record NC_091118.1, on the reverse strand, counting down.
AACAATATTCTGAACGAATTCTTTTACATTGTGATGTTCTAGAAAAGTGCAATAACAAAACTATAGTTAAACTGTTCAACGAAGCTATGGGTATCCTGTGGCCAAAGGGTATTATGTACGATAATGTGTTATTCTTTATTAGCGATGCTGCCCCTTATATGGTCAAAGCTGGACAAGCATTATCTGTTGTATATCCTAAATTGACTCATTTTACTTGTGTGGCGCATGCATTTCATCGTGTGGCAGAAGTGGTCAGAGACAATTTCCCTAAAGTAGATTTGTTGATTTCATCAGTGAAAAAAGTATTTCTCAAAGCTCCCAGTAGAGTTAACGTGTTGAAAGAAATGTACCCTGAAATTCCATTGCCACCAAAGCCAATTTTAACTAGATGGGGTACATGGCTAGAAGCAGTTGAATATTATGCCGAACATATAGACTCTATTAACAATGTTCTCCTTGCATTGGACTCTGAAGATGCAGTCTCAATTGATACTGCGAAAACAGTTACCTGTGACATAAGTGTGAAGAATGACTTAGCTCACATTCAGCATACATTTTCATGCATCATAAAAACGCTCAAAAGTCTCCAAAATAGGCACCTTTCACTATCTGAAAGTTTTGAAATTATAAATAGTACTGTGGAACAACTGAATCGTGGTAGAGGTAAAGTTGCAGATGCAGTAAGAGCTAAGGTGGACACTGTACTTTCAAAAAACCCTGGATATGAAGAACTACGAAAGGTTGTTGCTGTGATGAGTGGTGAATCAACAGTGAAGATTAACTTGGACTTATCCCCAGCAGACATTGTGAAATTGAATTATGTACCAGTTACTTCTTGTGACGTCGAACGCTCTTTTAGTCAGTATAAATCTATCCTCAGAGACAATAGAAGAAGATTCACTTTTCAGCACTTGAAAGAAATGTTTGTAACCTATTGTTATGGTAACAGACAATAAAAATTGTGTTTTGTTGAAACTACATTGGTAGATAAGGTACGTCCATTATATTTTTTGTTTAGTTTGATTAAAATGTACCAATATTTAACGTACATAGTCATTTTTTTATAATTTTAAGTCCATATTTAATTCCATATTTTGGTAAAAATCCATATTTAATTCCATATTTTGGTAAAAATAACTACATATATATTTACATATTTCATATATTTTTAGTCCATATAAATCCGTTCCCTGCTAATCATGGATGGATGAAAGTAATAATAGTATATTATGCAACGAGCCTATAATAGTAGTAATTAAGACGCGAGTTTCATGATTTTCATACGAGCGTCTTAATTACCATCATAGTCAAGTTTCATACGACTTTTTATGCTCGACCATATTTCTAACTTGAAATTATTCATAAGTACTCATGTTATTATTATCTGACTGAGGAGCAGAACTGAACTTGTGCAATACCTCGTAAATTATGAGATGTGCGCAGACGCGAAAGTATTGATTTTTTCCGAGAAACAAATGTCGACATTGACCTTGATATAATCTAGAGAGTCTAGTCTTTCGATTGCATATCCGAGAATAATCGATACTTGCGCTTTCATATTGCTACAATGGTATTTTCTGATTGGTGGAACACCTGAACTTTAATGAATAGGTGTTCTTTAATGACGTCCATTAAAGGGCTGCTACCAGGTATATAATTACTACATTTGGGCATGGTCAAGCATAAAATATGCACTTCAACAATATAGAGCATTTTTTTAATATTCATGTAGCTTATGCTGCTTACTAAACCCATATTTCAATTATTGTTCTATGCACATTAAATAGGGAATGGAGTGAGACGGACGGTATGAAAAACCATGAGGCGTGACGTTCATCTTACACTTGTTTCCATGCTATCACGAGTGAGGATAAAAACCTTTGATGTCAAAAGTTACAATTTTTGTATCTTTTACATCGATTATATATATTTCATGTAGTAAAAGAACCAAGGATCTTCACTAAAAAAAAGTCCAAAAGACAATTTATTTAAAATCAGCTGTCACAGATTTTCTACCTAAATGATGTCTATCTATGCGAGTACAATAAAAATTGTCGCTTTTTCCCACCAACCAGATATGTCGTACGTAACCTCTTCAAATCATCCAAGATATCTTGGAACCATCTTTTCCTAGGTCTACCTCGTCTAGTCACACCCAATATTCTTCCATCCAACATAAGTTTTGGGAGTCTTGTATCGTCCATTCTATGTACATGTCCCAACCATAACAATCTAGCTGACTTTATAAATGTGACAATGTCTTCGCGGTATAATAATGTGCTTATCTCATTATTATTACGAATTCCCCAAGTTTCGCCTTCTTTCACTGCGCCATATATTTTCCTTTCAAATCTTCGCAGCAATTCCACATCTTTTCATAACAGGATCCATGTTTCCGCACCATGTATCAATATAGGCGTTATTAGAGTTTTGTAGAGTATAATTTTAGTTGGTATAGACAGTAAAGAGAACTTCAAAAGTGGGAGATTTGCATAATATGCCATGTTGCTATTCATCACACGTTGTTTTATTTCTTCTGATATATCATTTCGGTTTACTCCAAAATACGAAAAGTTTGTGACTTCTTCAAAATTATACGTTTTAATCTTTAAATTCTGTACTTTTTGTTTGAATCCAGTTGACATTTTCATATAGTTTAAAAAATAAAAGATAGAATTTGTAAAAGAATTATATTACCGGTTGTTCTGTATGGCTGTAAAACTTGGACTCTCACTTTGAGAGAGGAACAAAGGTTAAGGGTATTCGAGAATAAGGTGCTTAGGAAAATATTGTATTTGGGACTAAGAGGGATGAAGTTACAGGACAATGGAGAAAGTTACGCAACGCAGAACTGCACACATTATATTCTTTACCTAACATAATTAGGAGCATTAAATCCAGACGTTTGAGACGGGCAGGGCATGTAACACGTATGTGTGAATCCAAAAATGTATATAAAGTGTTAGTTGGAGGACCTGAGGGGAGAAGACCTTTAGGGAGACAGAGACGTAGATGGAAGGATAATACTAAAATACATTTGAGGGAGGTGGGATATGATGGTAGAGACTGGATTAATCTTGCTCAGGATAGAGACCGATGGTGGCTTATGTGAGGGCGGAAATGAACCTCCGGGTTCCTTAAAAGCTATAAGTAGGGGAGAGTTGGGTAGTATCGGACATCGGGTAATATCGGACAGTGCGTTTCTTTCATCTACCAGCAGATGGTAGTACCTGAATGACATGGTTACGTTTCTGTATGCGACATCACAGGAACGTCCGATACTACCCAACTCTCCCCTAGGTTAGTAATGATTAGTAGAATATGAAATATGTATGTAAATTGTTAAGAAAATAAGAAGGTTTTAAGACTGTGAAATCTATTATATTGCATATGTAATAATTTATACAGTAATTTTTGCAGTTTGAAATACGTGAAATGTAAAATTTTCTATTAAGAACACCTTCACACGCCCTATACCCAAGAATGCATATGTATAAACTCCCGAGCTTTCAGAATCTGCAACCGGATTCGATGTAACTAGCTGAAATGACATTCGCGTTACAGCGAATTAAACTACAAATTAATTAATGAGGACTTCGTTGTTACCAAGCCATGCAGACGTTACGTCACAATGTGTTGCGTCATTGTTTAACGCATACAATGTCGAAGGGAATGTGGATGAAAAACGTATTTCATATACTATATTCCAGTATATACGTAATTTGAGAAAGTGGATGAGAGGAGAGAAATCATATACGCGTTCTTGGTGTAAATTGCTTATGCCACGATTCGTTTATATATAAGACGATATAAGACGCATTAGAGTAAGGCCTAATCTTTATAATTAAGCCCCCAATAAAACAACAGCCCAAGTTAAGAAAACTGAATTTTACAGAAGGTTTTACTTGAATTATTCATTTCTGGATTGCATTTTATTAACACCTTTTAGGTTATAGCTTTACATATTCAAACTGCATATAGCATCAAGTTTTCATGTTTGTGTGGTTGTTGGGTACGGAATAATTAAGGCTTTTTTAAGGTTGACTTGACTTATAAGAATAACTGGTTATAATGCGTAAAACTTTCTTTTGCAATAGTAAAACATAGAGATATTATAACTATTACTGTACTCCAAGTGAATACACCATATGTCTAATTCAGAAAGCTATGAAAAAGAACATAATAAGCTTGTTTAAGATAACTTTTGGATACTTGGTTCTTTAAAATATCTTTGCAGACACACAACTCTCGATAATCTTATACTGAGTGATTCACGAGGATTTACCGTCCTTTACTGAGCACATTTCTGAAGACATGTTGAGCAAAAAATGTCATATAAACATAGTTCCTATTCTCAATATTTTCAGAGTTACACTAATTTAAAGTTATTTGTAAAATACGTTTTTTCTTTAGTTTGAAGGTAAAAAAAATAATACAAATAGAGAAAGACCCATTGAAAAGCTTCATTTCTTTAATTGGCAAGTATTATAAAGCTAAAAATGTGCTGTGAACTCCTTAGTTGCATCGTACAGACATCTTGTTCTATTATTAATTAGAAAATTACATTATTCTTACGCACTTATCACAACAAATTATTACAAATCACACCGCTTCCACCGACTTAATTATTTACAGTTCAATTTTGCATCCTAATTTGCAGTCTTGGAGAGTTTACAACACATTTTAAAAATGTCGCCGTCCACTTGAGTACACTTGGCCGCACGCTTGTGAACGGCACTCGTCGCTCTACGTAACTGCATACGGCTATCTTTGATTTCCGTAGCGCTCGCGCTGGCTGCTGACTGCACGCTGACCAAGATCACGCGTTCACAGCAATGCGTTCCAATAACGAAACGTAACTCTGCAAATATTGAGAATAGGACCCATGTTTATATGACATTTTTTGCTCAGAAAGTCTTCGGAAGTAAGCGCCGTAAAGGACGATAAATCCTCGTGAATCAGCCTGTATAAGAGATCATATTATTGATTTCATTGTATAAGTTACATTTCAAATAATGCAGTAATAATATAGATGCATGTTATATTAATTTAGATTTCATTCTGTTACTAACATGGACTTCATTTGAACACAAACTTTAAATTCCCCCTGAATATGAAACCTTCCGAAACCGTGGTAACCTGTCAAATTTTTCTTGATCTTTTTCCTTCCCCCCTTCTTTTTTGTCCTTTTTTCCAAAATAAAATGTAGCTTCAATAAAATGATAGGCCTCTTCATATTATGGTTTTAAAATGCTGTTATTTGTGAGAATTATTCGAGGAAGTGTTACAAATGTGAAATGAGGGTGCAATAGGGATATAGGCGTGTGATATACGATCTGAGACGAGTTGTATTCTAGCGGAAGCCTTCCAAATTACTACGCACTGATACTCTCTTTCGCTGGAATATGTTAGTTTGCAGTTACAAGCATTATTGCGTTTTCGAGGAAACTGAACATTTTGGCGGTAAGTTTTTTTTCTTCAATATAGGGTAAAGGTTGGTAACATTATGATAGAGTAATATTGTGATAGTTATTATTGAGAATTTATTATAATTTTACTGAGCGAGAGAAGGACCGGTTTTGTACAGAAACTTGTCCACGAACATTCCCTGAAAACGCTGACTCAAAAAACCCGACCTTCCTCTCGCTCAGTAAAATTGTAAAAAATTCTCAAATAGGACTATCATAATATTACTCATATCACAATATTAACATCATTTACCCTCCCTTAATGTTAGAAATATTAATGGTGTATATTCGTAAAGAGAAATAATCTACGTTTATAGCAATGTATGGTTATTTGATTTTGTTTTTAAATTATGATATGTTTTGAGGTTACGACTTACATCATCAGTGTGCCGTCGAAATTCCCTTTGAACCCTTTTAACACTCCCAAGTTTAGCATACCAAAGAAGATATTATGCAAGCTGTTGATTTGTTGTAGCCAATGTAATCATCTACGATTTTCATTTCAGATTATGCATTGATGATTGTCATATATGGAAACTCCCATCTTTTAATCATAATATAACCAGCAAGAAATTTTTCCTACCAACATAATAGCTTTATAATAATAAATTAATATTATCCATACCTAAAAGGATTAGACTGTATTTCATATTTCTCTTATTATAAGCCTGTACTATTGGATCTTCAACAATCTAATTCAGATTAACATAGTAATTTCACTGTAAATACTTGTACAGATTTATGGTGTATATTCAGTAGACAAATAAAGAAAAAATATTTAATTACAACACCTAAATTTTCTTAAATTTATTTCACTTTCAATCTTATTCACAATCTTTGTAAATAAGAATCAATTCTTTAAAAATCTTAATATCACAATTGATTACTCATCTGAGCTTTTGTTTACTGATTTTAATGTTTTGAAAATTAAACAGATTTATTATATTGCCTTATTAATCTTCATACATAAACATCGTAATAAATTCAAATTGTATCATCATAAATATGGAACTAAAAGATCCGATTTTATACGACTAGAGGAACCAAAGTGTTTCACAAGCACAGCTCTGAGCCATTGTACCTACTTTGGTCCAAGTTTATACAATAAAATAATTGATAAATACCCAAATTTGGAAAATTTTAGTATCAGAAATTTCAAAAATAGTGTTAGGAATTTAATTTTTAAAGAATTTATATTGATGTAATATGTATATGTATTTGGATGACTTAAATTGTTAAAATTTAAATTTAATTTATTCCTGTAATTTTTTTTCTTGACCCAGTTTGTGTCAAATAATTATCTTTATGTTTATCTTTGTGTTTAGATATCTCCCTGAGCACGAGTTTTTTACTCCTTCAGGGAAGAACTAAGATTGTATTTTTGTCCATGTTATTTTATTGACAATGAATAATAAATAATAAACAATGACACCCAACTGAGGACATAGTCATTTTACGCAATTATAGGGGTCCTATGAATCTTCTGTCGAATTTTTCCACTGTTAGCTTAGATTTTTGTAAATCTTTTGGCTGGAAATAGTATTACATATCTGGAGACGAAACTTCTCTAAACTTTTGTTTGTGTGATATCTGATGTTTACATTCTAATCTTAGGATTCTCTTTATACACTCTTCAGAAATAAAATGGAATAAGTAGATATCTCTACTGTAACTTACTTCTTTCCCTCTTTCTTATCTGTTGTAACAATGTCGGAAATATCGGCTGACTTCGCATGTAGTGCTGGATGAAGGAAACTTTTGTTTACCAAACAGAATACTTCTTCAGTCAAGACTGTCACTTCATGATAAAACGAAGGAAACCTAGATTTTTGACTACCCATCGGTTAAATATTTAATATAAAACTTTTGCCGACAATAATTTTAGGTCTGTAAAAAATGTACTACATCCAAAATTAACATAACTCTAGTTGGGACCGAAATACAATAAAATTGACCTATTGGGAAGGGTATACTTTTCTGTGGAGGAGGTCGCAAGTGTACTCAACAAATTGAAAATTCTCCTCGTAGAATAAATTTGAAACGTCATTGGGACCACACGGAATCTAATGACAAGACATTCTGTCATAAAATGATAGAATGTCATAAGATGTCACACGTATATGCGCAGACAAATTTAAATGACATATTTTTTTTGCAACTTTCCATCGAAGGTTGATTTCATAGTACTGTTTGTTTAATGAAAAAATAATAATATAAATATATATCGATGGCCGAGAACCAGACTGTTCTAAGTCCAACTTTTTATAAGAAAGAAATCTGTGTTTCATTGTGTTCCATTTCTTGTCTGCATATATGAATCGAACAAAATTGTAAATATTCCTCTCCATAGGGTTGCTATGAAGCTATTCCAAATTGTTTCATGAAGCTTTGAATGTCAGGAGCTTAAAATAGCTCTCCTGAAAAAAAAAATTGTAAAATGGACTTGGAACAGTCTGGTTCTGGGCCATCGATATATTAATTTAATTGATTAGTCTCACCCAATATTTTTGGTTTGCCTTGCGACACAAAAACAAAAGAGATTAAGATATAAGAAAAAAATAGAACCTAGTACAATTTAAATTGAGTGTACACTATAAAGATGCTGGCGAAATATCGCTACAAAATTTTTTTATGGTGGTGACGATGGCATCTTGAAGATTTCTCTTCAGTTTGTGTTTTTCCCTCCTTTACAATGGTTTTCGGAATGGTGCCTCTCGCTCCGAAGAAGAGACCGGTAACTGTGATTTTTTCACTGTGTTATTTCGCTGATAGGTACTGAATCGTGGGCTCGTAGATTTTCTTTTTCTCTTCGTTCACTTCAGATGGGTAGGATCAATTATTTCGGCTGTCTGTTTATCCCTATTTATAGCTATGATATCGATCCTACAATTGCTTCCACCATCAGCAATACAATGAACTTCCTCGTGAACGTCTAGAGTTTTGGATCGAAGTGCATCTGCGAGCATAGAACGTATGGTGTTTTGACGTTTTATTCTGAGTACTTCTCCCTGTGGGCAACTCCCAAGCACATGTGATAAAGTTTCATATTCGCTGCAGTGCCTACAGTGGGTTGTGCCTATAGAGCGACCAGGGAGAGAACGTACTGGTGCCACCATTGCAGTCATTTGCAGCATTTCTCTCCACTCAGAACTTGATAATCCTTCATGCTTGATGATCCACGAGTTGCTGTAGGTTCTTCTTCAAACAACATAATTTCTTTTTATTTCTGGGGGCATGCGCAAAAGAATCTCATAACAAAACTAATTAAGGCTTATAATGTCTATATAAATTATTTGTTTATTTAAAATCGCTTTAAGTGTGAGATCATATCCGATTGTATATTGAGAATTGTACAGAGTGGGCCAAATAAACGGGAGAATTTTAAATAGTGAAATGAAATGTCAGATATTGTATTTGAAATTGTAGAATACAGGGTGTTTCAAAAATAGAGGGCATAATTTCAGGTATGTATTCCCCATATCTAGACAATACAAAAAGTTCATTACAACATGTGTCCGGAAATGCTTGGTTTCCGAGTTAAGGCCTTCAAAACAGTGAAATTCACTGGAACGTTGTTCTTCCCGCAGGCAGATGTTCAAAATGTCCACCTTCTACTTAAATACAGTCCTCACATCGATGTCTCATGGCTCTGTGAACACGATCTCAAATTCCAGAAGTATTGCGTGTTTCCTCACAACCTGCCACAATTCGATTCCGAAGAGATTTCATGTCAGGCACCGGAGACGAATACACCAAAATGACCCCACAAGTAGAAATCGATAGGGTTCAAATCAGGTGAGATTGGAGGCCAAGCAATTGGGCCACTTCTACCAATCCTTCGATCAGGGTATCTGCTGGTACAAACGGCGAGCTAGCGCAGCATTGCCGTCCGCCTTACCATACATGAAGTTCATTGCCGTCAGCTCCTGATTTGAGTACATGTCGCACAGTACAACGCCAAACACAACACTCATACCTTCGCCTCGGAATTAACTGCCAGAGTGTCCTCTGTTAATATCTGCTGTAAAGGCAACTATCTGCAGGTAGAAAAACGTTCCGGTGAATATCACTGTTTTGAAGGCCATAACACCGAAACCAAGCATTTCCGGACACATGTTTTAATAAACTTTTTGTATTGTCTACATATGGGGAATACATACCTGAAATTATGCCCTCTATTTTCGAAACACCCTGTATTGTATGCCAGTTGCTTGTAACCACTACTTCTTGAAAATGACAATTGGCATCCTTAATTAAATATGGACCAATAATTCCCTTAAAAGAGACAACACTCCAAACAGTTACCTTCTGTGAATGCAAGGATCGCTCATGAAGTTGTCGTGGATTTTCCTTAGCGTGATATCGAAAGTTATGTTTACTTACGAAGCTGTTTAAGTGAAAGTGGGCTTCATCACACATCCATAAATTGGAAAGAGCATCTTCATCATTTTCGATCTCTTTCAAAAACCTTTCACAAAAAATGACACTATTATTTAAGTCCTAATTATTTAATTTATTCACAATTTGCAATTTTTATTAGTGAAATTTTAAATATTTATTCAGTATTCGTCATATACTAGGGCCTCCCATGTTAAGTGCCAGAGCATGTCCACCGGACTGAACGCGTCGGACTGCTTACAGAAGCAACTCTAACAGTCTCAATATTTTCTGGAGTACGAACAGTTTTTTCTTTATCTGGAGGTTTCTTTTTTAGTACTGAGCCTGTTTCTTCTAAATTGCGAACCCAGGTTTTAATCGAATGTGAAGAAGGCACAAGATCATGACGACCGAGTTAAAAGTAGTGGCGAAACCCTCTACGAGCAGCTTCTGTGCATTGACCATTTAGATCAGGGATGTCAGAGCTCCTGTATTGAGTGCTTATACTTTAAGCAATACAAATCCAACAATGTGATTCACTTTTCAACAAGATAAAGCACAATTGTCGTTCTTAATGAAATGATGTGCGCGTTGTTGAGAGCACGCAGTGAAGACGCTTTTACATCCCTGATTTATGCCCACTTGCATCAACGTCGGTTAGTGTAACCACCGGTTAAAAATTGCCACCTAATTCCTGGTTAAGCATTTTACGGTGCATCGACCTGGGTTAGGACTTAAATAGGAGGTTAGCCACGGTAATCTCTAACCGGACACATTCGAGTGGTTAAAGAGGGGATAACCAGTGATTGATAGGCAGAGTAGAACAAAATGGCGGCCAGATACACAGCTGATTGTTTCGAAGACAAATTATTATTGTGAATTAATTGGATAGAGATTATGACGAGCATGAAGTTTGTTTAGAGGAAAGAGAGAATTCTACGACGAATTAGGTGACAGAAAATTTCAGAAGGGATTTCGTTTATCAAAATCTGCAGTGTCATTTCTGCTGCAACAAATGGGTCACTTAAAATAATACAAACACTCGTATTTCTCCTATGGATCGGTTGCTTATATTATAGTTAGGCTGTACGCAACTGATATTTTCTTTATTTTAAGAGGGAACACTCGAGTACCGTATCTCTTTTTCTACGTACTGGCTGAACGAAGAGAGGTTATGGATGGATCTTAAGATAATGTACAGTTCCCTGGTATGAACTGGTATGAATGGATCCTGGATCGTACGCACATTCGTACCAAGCTTCTTCATTCTTTTCCTTTAATGAGATTTCATCTTTTATATATATATATATATATATATAGTAATTAAGTCCATCAGTACTTGAAACTCACTTTGAATATAATCATTTTTGCATTTCATTTTCAATTCTGTACGTTTTTAACCTAACAGCACTGAAAAGTAAAGAAATGCAATTCGCAAAACATAATAGCACCCAAAGGCAAACAAATGCAACGCGAAAATAAAGGACACGTTCGTTTCCATGTAGAACGGAGTAAGCGCAATACTTCTTAGACGTTGACTATTATCTTTGCAGAGGAATGGATGCTTTCCTTCAGTCATTTTGTAGAAAGAGTCTACCAACATAGACTACTCTGGTTAAATGAGGTGTCAGCTAACCACGTTTAAGTAATCGGTGATTATGAATGGTGCACAGAAATTACATTTTAACCACGGTTACTGATTAACCGTCGTTTCGTAACCTATGATTACTGCGTTTTTAACCGATGTTGATGCACTTCGCCATTATATAATAATATTTTACAGCAAATTCTCGTTGCTCACCAGTCCAATGCTCCATATTTAACAAATTGCAGCAACAATCAGGCTGAACAATTACAATGAATGTAAGCTTAATAGAATAATCCATGTAGGGAAACTCGGCTAATTCCTCAGTACGAGTAATTCCGCAGTAGTGCATATATGATTTTACTTCGGCTTTACAATAGCGTGAACGTAAGTTTTGACAGGCTGTCAACAGGAGGCATGTCCTCTGCAGTACTATAGAAAAAAATCAAGGCTATTGGTTGACACCTCTGTCGGCAATACAGTGAAACATCGAAAGTTGGCAGTTTTTCGTGTTTTGCTACAAAGTGAGCATTGTTACGTATAATTTGTTCCTTTTATGTTACTTTCATAATGTATTTCATAATTATTTACTATGCGGAATTAGGCAAATCCTATTGCGTATTTATCTGCACTGTTGCGGAATTACCAGAGTTCTTTATCAACTTTAGTCTATGTACAACTAAATATATTTCCAATTTAATAGGTCTCTTTATCTCATTTGGTAATGAAAGGTTTCGTCAATGTCTACATACCTTGATAATATTTTTCAATAAACATTTTGATAAAAATATAATAGATATACTTTTTAATATTGCGGAATTAGCCGAGTCTCCCCTACTACCAACAACAAAATTAAAATTCCCTGCTTCTTTGGCCCACCTTACACAATACATTTTCTGCTCACATATAATACAGATAGTTCAATATATTAACGGTCACCAGATATTACATTTATTCTCGTATAAAAGGACTTTATATCTAGGCGACGTTAAGGGCTCTGAGGACACCGAAACGAGATCATTGTAACAGAGAAAGCCGTGCATCTTGCTGGCCGTCTTCATTTCCTATAACTATGCATTCCTCTGTTACAAACAGTGTTGTTTCATCTCAATATAGCAGAGAAAACTCGTGAGTGACGTCACGACTTTGATCGTGTCTAGGAGCCCCGACTGTACGTAACGCATCTCAGTACCATCTGTGAGGAATGGACCATCTGGATGGGCTGGGAAGCTGTAATCACAACAGAAAGACAAAGCTGCTCTCTGTCACGTATTATTAGCCGGAACATTTGTATCGTCGTCCAGTTAAACACACCTGCAGTCCCGCTAAACTGCACATCACGTTGTGTGGGGCGATCTACATTATTTCTGCCATTTTACTGCTTTCCCATACATCCTGTTCTTTTTTTTTTCTTTCGCTACTTCTTTATTTACTTCTCCCCTCCTTGATAAATCACAGCTCTCTCCTTTATTGCGTTCGTGCTTTTTATCGTATCTTTACATGTTCCATCCCCTTCCTTTGTTCTTCCGTTCGTATATTTTTATTTTTCCTTCATTTTTCTTTATTTTCACCTCGTTTCTTTCTTTCTTCCTTTCTTTCGTTCTCTCTTTCCCTCCTTCTTCTTTGTTTCTGTCCTATATTCTTCGCCGTTTTTTGTTTTAAATTTCTTGTCCCTTTATCGTTTCCTTCTGTTACCCCATTCTTTCCTTTTTTCATTGTTTTACTCGTCTCTTTCCCTTCCCTTCCCCCGATTCTTTTTCTCCATCTTTTAGATTCTCGTTTCTTTTATATTTCTCGATCCTTTTCCTTTATCTTCATTATTGGCCATGGGCGTAGCTCAGTCGGCTAAAGCGCTTGTTTGCCGATCCGGAGTTGCGCTCGCGCACGGGTTCGATCCCCGCTTGAGCTGATTATCTGGTTGGGTTTTTTACGAAGTTTTCCCCAACCGTAAAGCCAATGTCGATGATCTATGGCGAATCCACGGCCTCATCTCGCCAAATACTATCTTTCTATGAGCAATCTCATCGACGCTAAATAACCTAGTAGTTGATATATTGTCATTAAATAACCAAGTAAAATAAAAAAAAATTGCATTATTTTTTCCATTCTCTTCCTAATTACGTTTTTTTTCAAATTTATTTCCTCTTTCCCTGTATTTTTTTCACTTCCCTACGCATTTCTTTTTCATATTTTCCACGTTTATTTTTTTATTTTCTTGCACATTTACCGCTTTTGTTTCCTCCTTTATTGTCTTTTTTCATTTTATTGGTCATTTATTCTCCAGTTCTCTTTCTTATTCCCTCATTTCTTTTCCACTTTTCTTTCTCATTTACCCTTACCATTTTCTTCCTAATCTATTTTTCAATTCTTTTCCACTTTCTCCCTTATTTCTTTTCCCTATATTCTTCCACACTTCACTTTTCCATTTTTTTTCCTTCTGAATTTACCTTTTCACTCCTTTCTCACTTCTCTTTCGATTTTCTTCCTCAATTACGTTTCTAATTCCCTTTCTCATTTTTTTATTTCCCATCTTCATTTCTTTTCTTTTTCTCTCTCTCTCCCTCATGTTTATTTTTTCTGCATTTCTTTTCATTTCTTTGACCTCTTTCTCGTCTTTCTTTTCCTCGTTTCTCTCCCATTTTGTTTTTCACTTTTGCTTTTTGTTTCTTTCTCTATTTCTTTCTGTTTTTGCTATATTTTCAGCTACCAAATTTTTTATCTTCATCAATTTCCCTTTTATTTCTCTTCAGAAGTCGTAATCTTCTTTTCCTCTGATGTTTTTTTTTTCTTATAAATATTTTTATTCTGTACAGTCTCTCTGGTTCAGTTTCATGCCGTTTGTTTTCAACTTCCACTTTTCCTTCTCCCGTCATCTGTTTGTTTTCGTCCTCTTTGCCTTCTCTGCTTTTCGTCCGTCTTTTTTGCCTCTTTTAATCGATTTTCTCTTTCGTTCTTATGTGATCTTCTCTCCCCTCTATTTCTTTTCAGTCTTTCTCTGTGTTTGATCTTTGTGTTGACATCCCCTTTCACTGTTTGTATCATTAGTTTTCTTACTATCTTTCCTACTATCCTAATTTCCTTTATTCCCCATTCATATTCATTTTTCTCTATTACTTTCTCCTCGTCAGATATCCTCAGCACAATCTTCTTATAGTTAGTTTATTTTATTCTTTATTTCTGATAGTTGTTCTCTTCTTTTTCAGCACTTCCTTTTCTTCTTACTTTATCTTCCTCTTTAGATCTTCTTTTTTACGTTCTTTCAAATTCCATTTTTCACTTTTTCATCTTTCCTTGTTATATTCTTCTTTGCCTATTACTTTCTTTCTTGCCATTTTTTTTTCCTTGGTTTCATTTCTATTTTTCCTTCTTTCAATAATCCTGTCGTTCTAATCTTTTCTCCAGGCTTTTCTTCATTCACCTTTATATTTTGTCCTATTTTTTTGTCATTTATTAAATATTTCTTCTTTTATTTTCTCCGAGTTATTACTTCTTTACTTAAGGGGTTAGGTACAGCTTACAGCAGTAACATTTTTGAAAATATTTAACATTTTTTTCCTCCATTACTGTATCTTGTACAGTAATGAAAATTATTATGTGTAAAACACCGTCCTTATACTATATGAAAAAAAAATTATGTATATATTTTTTTAAGATTAAAAATTATTTACTTTTTTTTTTGTTTTTTTTTTTTTTTCTTAATTCAGTTCACTGTGCAGCGATGAAGCGTTCCCACATAACTAAAAAACTATCCAACATTCTGTGATGAATTTTTTTGTATGTATTTATGCATGTCATATCTACAATATGGTGCAAGATCACTTCTCTATCTTTGATAGATTGACAAAAAATAAATTGATTAAAAAATGGTCCAATATCAGTATTTTCTTCTAACACAAAATAAAAAAATTATATTACTTATTAAAGAATGTAGCTGAAAGAGCATGATGTAAAAATGAGTTTCAGCAATAAAATAAAAAAGAGAGAACATGAAAAAAGTTAACACGTTTATGAGTTATGAGGGAAACGCTTAATCACTGTACAGTAAATTGCCACTATTTTTAATTTTGAAAAAAATATATGTAAATAATTTTTTTAAACCGTAAATATATATATATATATATATATATATTTTTCATATAGCAGAAGGACGGTGTTTTACACATACCAGTTTTCATTATTGTACAAGATATAGTAATAGAGGAAAAAAATGTTGAATATTTCCAAAACATTTACTGCTGTAAGCTGTACCTAATCCTTAATTTGTTTTTTCATTATCTGTGTTTTTCTTCATACTCTTTGCCCAACTCTTCTTTATTGCCTTTCTTATTTTTTTATTCAGTACATTATTCTTGTTTGTTTGTTTTTGTGTTTTCTTTATGTTCATTATTTCCACCTACCAGTTTTCCATGATTTCTATCTTACTTTCACTATTTTTTCTTGATTTTTCTTTTTCCATTTTGGATCAGTTACTTAAGAATTGATTGCATATTTTCTTCTCTTTTTTGTTCTTCAATTCGTTCATTTTGGTTTGTATTTTTGCAGTTAGTTCGACCTTTTCTTTCCCCTTTCTCTTCTTCTATTATTATGTTGTTTTATGTATCTCATAAGCGTCACCATATTCTACTTTAGGCCTATATAAAACTTAGATGTGAAATTAATATTTGAACATATATTTATAAATAATTATTCTCAACTGTTTAGGTGTAAAATAACTTTATTTATTTCTGATAAAATATTAAATATAAATTAGTTTTAATGGAACATATCTACAAAGTAATTCAAGAAACATTTCAATTATTTATGAAATTTTTAAGATGTCTAAAACTCTTTTGTGTTGTCATTGCGAGAAAATATTCCACCCAGCAATGCAGAAATTACATATTTTAATTTATCCTGTAAAGAAATTACATATTTTAATTTATCCTGTAAAGAAATTACATATTTTAATTTATCCTGTAAAGTTAAAGCGTCCACTTTTTGTGTGACCTGTTTTGAAACTCATAACTAACAATGATATGGTGCAAAGCGTATATACCTACTGGACAGTACGTCCTCAAATGCCAGCTCTTGGCCTCTTCGCTCTTGTAAATTTGTATTGCTTTTAGCATACATGCAATCCAGTTTTTTCTCCCTTTTTATCAATTTTTTTAATTTGTTTTGTTTTCAGTTCTCGAACGGTTTGAATCGAGAGTCGACGTGTCTCCAGGGCCCGGATTGCTTCATGGTGAGTGAATCTTTCATTTTGACGGTCTCCTAGACGCAAAGCTATCAGTGGCGGATTTCGCTTTTGTGGCCCTGTACGAATGATGCAGATTTTAAATGAACGCTATATCAACTTATTTTGAAGGCTGCATTTGAAGTTATTTTGCTTTAATCGAGCTTTAGTGGAAGTATTTTTTTTTTTTCGTGCTAGCATTTGCGTTCGTTTTTATTGTGTTTCTTTTCTTATTACACGAAAAAAAAAAAAAAAAGAGAAAGTATTGCTATACCGTGAAAACGAAGTTGAGACCTTTACTCTGACATCGATAACGTGGTTTTGATGTATTTTTTTTGTCGGTACTAAGTAAAACATTCTTCTTAACCGACGACTTCTTTCCCTTAACTGACAGTATGCTAAATAGGTATCATAATAAACTCTCATACACATTACATTTAACGATAAATTTTATGCTTGACGCGTGTTTTATTTATTTATTTGTTTATTATTATTTATTTATTATTTTGCTAATAATTGTAACAAATTATAAAATATACAGAGAAACTTAGCTCGCCCCTGTTGATGTCGTATTTTAAAGAATTCAGCTGTTGAAATTCAGACCGTATTTCAAGAAGTTTATTTACTGTTAAAATTCTAATCGAATTGATTTAAAGAATTACAAATTTGTGAAACTGTAACGGATTTCCAAATGTTAAAAGCTAATATTCTATTGGTTTCATAGAAAATGAATTGCTAAAATTGTGGTCGAATTTAAACTTGTTGAAATCCTAAAATTCTGATGGAATTTAAATTACGAACATTTTAATAGAATTTTAATACGGAGAATGGCTAGAATTGCAATTGAATTTAAAGAAGCTGGATTGCTAAAGTTCTAATGGAATTTGAAGAAATTTCATTGCTAAAATTCTAATCCTGTTTATAGAAGTGAAATTACTAAATATGTAATCTTATAATAAAGGCGTTAAATTACTAAAATTTGGCTAAACTTCTAACCATATTTAAAGAAGTTTTTTTAGTGGTTTATTTAATGTCTTTTATCAACATCTATGGTTATGGGAATGATATGAAGATGATAATGCCAGCGAAATGAGTCCACGGTCCAGCATCGAAAGTTACCCAGCATTTGCTCTTAGAAAAATCCCGGAAAAAATCTCAACCAGGATTAGAACCCGGACCCGCTCGTTGCACGGTCAGGCATGCTAACCGTTACTCCACAGCGGTGGACTTTAATGAAGTTGAATGGTTAAAATTCTTCTCAATTAGAGAAAAGTTGAATTGAAAGATTTGTGATAAAATTGGAAGAAATAGTTGCTGAAATTTTGTTCATATTTTTAGAAGTTAAATGGCTGAAATTCTATTTTTATTTAAAGTCGTTTAGTTGCTAACATTCTGGTAAGATTTATTGAAGTTCAGTTGCTAAATTTGTCGTCATATTTGAAAACATTCAGTTTTTAAAATTAATGAAAAAATTGTGTTAATCTTATGTGGAAAGAATCTTTACAGGTACCAATAATAATAATAATAATAATAATAATAATAATAATAATAATAATAATAATAATAATAATAATAATAGAGAAATGGCTTCACTGCCGCTGCAGAGTATATATATATATATATATATATATATATATATATATATATATATATATATATATGTATAAGCCTAATTATATGAAATTTGTCCCTAATACTGCTTTACCGTTGACCAGACCTAGCAATTGACTGCTATAGAGGCTAGTTACCGACGGTTAGGAGCCTAGTAGATTTCAACGTTCCCACTTCATTTCCTTGAAGAAAAGTTTTGTTAAGCCTATACTTTGTTCCATAATGTCTGACAGGAGATGTAAACATTGCCGGCACAGGAGAAGAGAAGTGTAACAGAGGTCTCATTCCACCCTTATATTATAGTTGGGCAGTCTGAAGTTTTCTACCACCGCCCAACTTCAAGACAAACGTGAAATGAGACCTCTGACATTGTTTGAATAGCAATTATATTTCTGTATTTTTTTGCCGGCAATGTTTACTTCGCCTGTCAGACATTATGGAAGGAAGTGCAGTATAATTCTTATCGGTCTTCTGTTGAAGATACATCATACTTTCAAACTTCTACGTCGATTTTCGTTCCCAAATTTTCTCGTCGCTTCATTTCTACCTTCCTCAAACTTCTGCTGCAAAGTCGCGAATTCTTCGCGATACAAATGTTCGAAAATTTACTCCAATGAAAATGTTATAACTTTAAAAATTTAAAGAATCAAAGTACCATAAACATATTCGTATTTATTCGAAATATCTTCGAAATTATTTCCTTCTTTAATTGCTTTTAACGTAAGGAATAATTCTTGTTCAAATAGTACAGATTTTATATTCCATTACGGATTTAACTTTCATAATTATAACAAATTAAGAAAGCGTATGGAATTTGACAAACATATCTGAGAACATCCTTCTACATCCAGCAAAATATCAAGCCCGATGGTTTAAGAAACTTAAAGAATCGATCATGGAATAATATCACAGTCTAGTATACATTCGCGAAGCTCAATACGTAGTAAATATGCAAACATTAGATATTTTACAATCCATTTTGTATTCAGATAAATCTAATATAATATAATGAAAATATTTTGAGTTCAATCCATAAGATTTATCTATTTGCAAATGTTTATTTGCTACAACATGTATAGAATATTAATGTTTTCGCCTTTTCGGCATCATCAGATATGTCAAGTTCTAGATTACGTGTTTTTAACATATCTGATGATGCCGAAAAGGCGAAAACGTTAATATTCTATACATGTTGTAGCAAATAAACATTTGCGAATAGATAAATCTTATGGATTGAACTCAAAATATTTTCATTATAAAACATTAGACAGTTGCTCACCACTAGGATCGCTAATATCGCCTCATTACAGGCAATGCAAAATAGTGCCGTCACAGTCTATTGTTTCTAGCACCCTCAAAACTCAAGATTCGTGACTGTATATAGTAGACTGTGATAATACTGTGTGGGGTTTAAGGGGAGGAGGGTTAGGAAATATATCGCAGAGGTTTGTGTGTTGGTACTGGTGAGTAAAACTAACATGCCCGTTATAGAAAGGGAGTGAAAGAACCCTACAGATTGAAAGGGACGATAAAGTACACGTAAATGAATACAAAACCTATATTATATTTCGTGATTAAATGCACAGCTAATTAGAAAATTAAGTTGGAAGTATCAGCAGACTTGCAACATCGCCGCTAATACAGTCAGTCGTCTTTCTTCTCGTCGTAAAGATGTAAGAAGTCAACGAACTCAGTTCTGTCTCTATATGCGAGCCTCCCTCTGTCTCTGCGACGTTGTGTTCTCCGCGCATCATTCAGTGCCCTTGAAATTAATGTTTTTTTTTTATTACATTTTCTATCGATCCTACTCGCAATAGTTAGTGAATAAGAGGGTGTTAAATATTTGAGAAAACTATGAACTTTCCACCAATATAGTATTACACTTTTTTGTTACAACTAATATTCCTTTTTTGTCCCTACTTATTTCCTGTTCATCTCTTCTGTCTTCAATTTTTATTGTTTTTTTCACGTTTTTTGATAAATATTTCCTTTCATTTTCCATTCCTCCTTGCAATTTTTGTTCGAGCTTCTTATTTATCTGTTTTATTTCTGTATGCTTTCACTTTATATCCTCTTTCCTTTTTATATATTTATAACCCCTTATTATTTCATTTTTCATTTCGTCTTTCCTACACCTCTTCTTTCGTTTTTTCTTCACCTCTTCTCTCGTGCATTCTTTGCCTCTTATGATTTATATACCTCTTCTATCGTGCTGTCTTTACTTCTTCCGTGCATTCTTTATCTCTTTCGTGTTTTCTTTCTCTTTTTCGTGTTTTCTTTCTCTTTTTCGTGTTTTCTTCTTTCTTGCGTTCTTTCTCATCTTTCGTTTTCTTGATCTCTTTCGTGTTTTCTTTCTCTTCGTGTTTCCTTTATCTCTTTCGTGTTTCCTTTATCTCTTTCGTGTTTCCTTTCTCTTTCTTCGTGTTTCCTTTCTATTTCTTCGTGCTTTCTTTCTCTTCTTTCGTGCTTTCTTTACCTCTTCTTTCGTGCTTTCTTTCTCTTCTTTCGTGCTTTCTTTCTCTTCTTTCGTGCTTTCTTTCTCTTCTTTCGTGCTTTCTTTACCTCTTCTTTCGTGCTTTCTTTACCTCTTCTTTCGTGCTTTCTTTGCCTCTTCTTTCGTGCTTTCTTTACCTCTTCTTTCGTGTTTTTTCCTCTTCGTGTTTCCTTTCTCTTTCTTCGTGTTTTCTTTCTCTTCTTTCGTGTTTTCTTTCTCTTCTTTCGTGCTTTCTTTACCTCTTCTTTCGTACTTTCTTTACCTCTTCTTTCGTGCTTTCTTTACCTCTTCTTTCGTGCTTCCTTTACCTCTTCTTTCGTGCTTTCTTTACCTCTTCTTTCGTGCTTTCTTTACCTCTTCTTTCGTCCTTTCTTTACCTCTTCTTTCGTGCTTTCTTTCTCTTTTTTCGTGCTTTCTTTACCTCTTCTTTCGTCCTTTCTTTACCTCTTCTTTCGTGCTTTCTTTCTCTTTCTTCGTGCTTTCTTTCTCTTTCTTCGTGCTTTCTTTACCTCTTCTTTCGTGCTCTCTTTACATCTTCTTTCGTGCTTTCTTTACCTCTTCTTTCGTGCTTTCTTTACCTCTTCTTTCGTGCTGTCTTTACTTCTTCTTCCGTGCTGTCTTTACCTCGTCTTTCGTTTTTTCTTTACCTCTTCTCTCGTGCTTTCTTTCCCTCTTCTTTCGTGCTTTCTTTACCTCTTCTTTCGTGCTTTCTTTCTCTTTCTTCGTGCTTTCTTTCTCTTTCTTCGTGCTTTCTTTACCTCTTCTTTCGTGCTTTCATTCTCTTTCTTCGTGCTTTCTTTACCTCTTCTTTCGTGCTTACTTTCTCTTTCTTCGTGCTTTCTTTACCTCTTCTCTCGTGATTTCTTTCCCTCTTCTTTCGTGCTTTCTTTACCTCTTCTTTCGTGCTTTCTTTCTCTTTCTTCGTGCTTTCTTCACCTCTTCTTTCGTGCTTTCTTTACCTCTTCTTTCGTACTTTCTTTCTCTTTCTTCGTGCTATCTTTCTCTTTCTTCGTGCTTTCTTTACCTCTTTTTCGTGCTTTCTTTACCTCTTCTTTCGTGCTCTCTTTCTCTTTCTTCGTGCTTTCTTTACCTCTTCCTTCGTGCTTTCTTTACCTCTTCTTTCGTGATTTATTGTTTTCTTTACCCGTTTTCATGTTTTCTTTGCCATTTATTTCTTACTTTCCTTATCTCTTCTTCCGTCTTTTCTTTACATTCTCTTTCGTCCTTTCTTCACCTATTTTTAATTTTTTTTTTTACCTCTTTCGTCTTTTTTCCGCTTTTTGAAATTAATTATTTAACCTTCTGCCTTCTTTTCATTTTGCCTTTTGTCATCTTTCGTTTATTACTTTTTATTTAATTCGCCTATCATTTCCTTGTGTTATCTTTTCTCTCTTGTTATCGCATTAATCGACAATATCGCTAGAAAGACAACAGAATTGGTCTTATCTAACAAACGCTCCCCATTGTGGATGCTAAAGTTTCCTTTCAAACGTTATCGTTTACCCTAGTTCATACTGTTATATTTACCAAGTTTCCATTGTGAGTGTAACTTTATTGCTTAGAAGTTATCTAAAACTAGCTATGAATTACAGTTGATGACATCATGGTCAACACTTGATGTGGTTTTGAATCTAGAAACTATCTATAGCTCCTCAGAATGTTTTTATCTCAAGAAGACTTCTTTCCACGTTAATATGAACAGTGTTAATCATTCCACACTGAGAGAGAGAGAGAGAGAGAGAGAGAGAGAGAGAGAGAGAGAGAGAGAGAGAGACTATGTTTTGGTATTTTCATTTCAAAAGTTCGAATTTCTTACATATTTTTTTTTAGTAGTCCTAATCGTAAATTAAAAAAAAACTAATAATTACTTCGAACACTATGCAAATGGAAAATAATGGCGAGTCCGGACTTACATCTTGCACATAATGTATGTGTGTCGCTTTCGTAATTAACAGGAGATTCATATATTTAATCTCCGTTACCTTTCTGCTTGTTTGTGTTCATGTGAAGGTAGAAATAATTAAAATCTATATTATAAAATAAAAAAACCTTTAATATGCTTTCCACCGTTAAAATTTGTAAATAATATACATCTAAAAATGTTAATATGTAGTTATTAAGATCATAAAATAAAGTTAATTGCATTAAAAATGGATATTTTTCAGACAGATAATCAGAATGTAGTTTTAGTCTTTAAAAATAGTTAAAAATACCTTATTTTCTGCCTTCTGTTAATTATAGCTATTTACTTCAAAATTACTAGGAAACTTGGCAGTTATTTTGTTTGGAATCCGCCAGAGATGATATCGTTACACGTGGGATATTTTATTGAGGGCAAGTGTTGATGTGTTTCTAGTTTCCATGGTTACAGAGATAGCCAGCATGTTGTTTTATAGGTTGTGCTGACGTCATAGGGCAGGAAGTGTTATTTCTGTGTAGGGTGGGGTTGGAGTGTAGTCATTCTGCTGAATTTACGCAACAATTACTGTGTTTGACAGTATTTAATTTATCAAAATTGCATGGATAATGATTAAAAATTGTTCTCTATGAGAGCATTGCAGTTCCCCTTTTAACAGTACACGTATGTACGTATATACATTTCCAATTCTGTTTGCCAGTATTGAATAGCCTACAACATGTAATACGTAATTCTATTACAACACCATTAGATATACAAATTTGGACAAATTTAAACCTGAAATTCTATTTTGAGAAGAGTTAAATTATTATTATTATTATTATTACTATTATTGTTGTTATTATTGTTATTTTTATTAAGTTATTATTATTATTATTATTATTATTATTATTATTATTATTATTATTATTATTGCTGAGGTGTGCACTGGAACGAGTGTCTTACGTTCCATTCTTGTACCAAGATAAGATGAAAAAGAGGTTATTCTATTTCGAAATAGAAATAAATATACATCTTGATTACACAACTTTTAACACTATATCCCACGGAATATGTACAGTATTGGCAAAAGAACCCGGACTGACCCTTGTAGTTAATTTCAGAGCCTTGTTCACTCCAGAGCACGATAGACTGGTAAGTAAGACTTATTTTACAAGCTATCGAAAAGTATTGGGGATAAATTTGAATAAGGAATAAAAAAAAATCCTTTCCAGGCAGGATTCGAACCACGAAAGTCTTAGTTACCAGTCTGTCGTGCTTTGGAATGAACAAGGCTCTGAAATCAGCCACAAGGATCGGTCCGTTTTTTTTTTTTTTGCCACTACTGTACACAGGCGTATACAAACTCAAATGCAACACCTGCAACAACTTCTACATAGGACAGAAAGGCAGATCATTTCAAACACGTTACAAAGAACACATAACAGCCATAACAAAACTAAAAAACACTTCCACATATGCAGAACACACCACAAATGCTAACCACACCTGCAGAGACATGAACACAGACATGGAAATTCTACATATTCAACCAAAAAGCCGGAAACTAAACACACTAGAACAATACGAAATATACAGACACACAAAAACACATCCAAATGAAATTCTCAACACACAACTCAATTTCAGAACACACACACTCTTTGACTCCACATTACACTACACAAACACACCCCCACAGGAAACGCAAACAAAAGGCGCCAAGACTAGCACCAACCAGTTCTGAAGATGGCCCATAACAGGCTGAAACATGTTAACTAGGTACGGTAAAATTTAACACGAGAAAGACATATAATACATATTCCGTGAGAAATAAATAATTTTGTTTTGGTAATATAAATCTTCCCCCAGATTAATTATTAATTCTTGCCGTCTTCAATTCACAAACATTACAATAAAAGAATGCAAACCTATCCCATTTGAGGCCACGGAAGCCCCTTTTACATTTGTGAGATGTTAAGACTCGATTTCACGAGATGCTCTGCACTGAATAGCAATAGGGATGATACCCCTATGTGCTGATTGCATTTTCTCGCAAAGAAATATAGCCTATCTGGCACTCATTTCTGTCTTTTTTTTAGTGGGTTATTTTACGACGCTTTATCAAGTACGTACTACAGTTATCTAGCGTATGAGTGATGTGAAGGTGATAGTGCCGTCGAAATGTGTCCAGGGTTCAGCGCCGAAAGTTACCCACTTTTTTGTTTTTTTGCGAAAAAAAAACATTGAAAAGGTAAATTTTGTTTTTAACTCTAAAAAAATAACGTTTCAGTTTTCTAAATATATGCTTATTTTGGCCCTATTTTTTTTTTTTTTTTTAGGACGTCATAGATTTCGCCACATGAATTGACCTATCTTGCTAGACATAGCAATATGGAAGGAAAGAACTCTGAACATAGACATCTGCATGATCGAAAATCTATGGGATTTTCCTGTATAAACTGACACGAAATTGTATGAAAATAAACTATACATTATAATAAGTTATGATTAGATTAGAGCTAGGATTTTGATGACCTATAAATCATGAAAAAATGTCCTAAAAACAACGTATTTATGAATTTAAAATCTTTCAAAAATGCCCTTAAAATGCCCTAAAAATTGATGTTACATAATTGGCTTAGTAGGAATGTTAGTATTTAGACTAGTAATTAAATTAAATTTTAGTACCAACATTCAAGTTTATTTAATTTTACATATTTTTTTCTAAGTAGTGCACTTTAATTAGTTATTTTACGTGATGTAGTTCCACGTAGTCCACCACAAGGAACTTATCCGGAACTAGCAGGTATAGAGGAGTCTATATTAAAGAGGTGGTTGGACTGATCCATTACATGGGTGTGTACTACGTTAAAATGACAATATTTGTGTAGGAAAACGATTAAAATAATATAAAAAATAATGGGTATTAATTGAAAAAATACATGGAGAAAATATCAAAGGACAAATAATATTTTACATTAATAATGGGGATTTATGGCCAAAATTAAATGAAAATGCCCCAAAAATGACCGAATAAAACAGAAAATTCTCTTATGAGTTGTAAGAGGTAAAAAAATGCAAAAAAAATGCCCTAACAAATATGTTTCATAACATATAAATACTAAAGCAGCTATATTTCTGGCTTACTATAAAAAAGATGCAATTTCATCAAAATCCAAGCCCTAGTTATGATGATTCAAAGACTTGCCAGATTATTAATGTAGCTAACTCGAAAGTAAGTTCAAAACTGTTAAAGAAAGTGGATCTCGTAATATAAATTTAATCCATATGTAACGTACAGGCTACCATCACACCAATTATCAGTAGTGCTCTGGGCGATGTTTATTATAAGAAGGTTCACCGAACATCTTACTACAATTCCTGGAACACTAGATTGAATGCATTACAGAGAACAACAATATTAAGCAAGAAGCTTGGCTACAATCATGTTCATAATTGTAACCCCAAGCTAATGCTTACTCTGATTTCCCTCATTTACAGTCGTGTGCAAGTTGAATTCTTTTGGACTTTCTCACATATTCCGCACGTTTACCTACATCTACTCATCGTGTCTTCCACAGAGGGCAGTATCTTCGGCCTGTTTGAGCTACTTACCCAGTAGAACAGGGCTGGGTACCGGGAGCGAATCCAAACTATAAACGGAGACGCTTAACCGGCATCAATGCTGCGCGGTGTTCTGCGGGGAAGAAAGGGGTTGAAGAGAAGTCGTATGGCTCCCCGTGAGAGAGTAGAATCCGCTCTTGCTGCCCAGCCCTGGGGTAAAAGGTTTATTCTTGTGTATAATATAGCTAATGAGTCCAAGGTTCGGATGAAGTAGCTGTATCAGGATAGGCTGTATAGCTGTATAGGATAGGGCAGTGTTCCGCAGCCTTTTTCTATTCACGGCACACCAAAATGTTAAGCCCCTCAAAAACATATAATTTTATTCTCTTAATATAATAATTACTTAATGAAATCAAATTTTGATTATTATTATTATTATTATTATTATTATTATTATTTTATTATTTTTTTAATTTTTATTTGTATTATTATTATTTTATTATTACTTTTATTATTATTTATTATTATTATTATTATTATTATTATTATTATTATTATTATTAGTATATTATTATTATCCATTATATTGATTGTATTTCATCTCACTGCCATTTTCTGTTATTCATTCTCATAATCATTTGTTCTGTTTTTTTTTTATTTTGTGCTAAACTGTAATTGGCTTTGTGCTGTTGTTTTGCACATTAATATTCGAAATAAATAAATAAATAAATAATTTTATTTTAATTATTATTATTATTTTATTATCATTTTATTTTTATTATTATTTTATTATTATTATTATTATTATTATTGTATTATTATTTTATTATTATTATTGTATTTTTATTATTTTATTATTATTGTTATTTTATTATTATTATATTATTATTATTTTATTATTATTATTATAATTATTATTATTATTATAATCACTACATAGTTTCATTTTCTAAAATCCATTACGTGTGCAGTAGGCCTACTATTATTAGTTGTACCGATGGAAGCTACTGGCCTATAAATCCACCAACAGTCTCCTGTTGTCAGTGGCAGCAGCCGAGATGTACTGAGTGGCAGCCGGCCGGTCAATCTTTGCCCACTTTGCGCTCCGCCACTTTGAATTATGTTCCAATTGCCGTCCCGTTCCGCAGCGTTCGTTAACGGAATCGTTCGCTTGCTCGCTCGCCAGCTCTCACTTGTTCCTGACGCTCTAATTGCTTTCACTTGTTTCAGAACAGTCAGTTGTCTTCTGTGAAACAAATGAATTGCTCGGCACGTCCATGTTTCCATGGCCTCCGGCCACGTATATCACGAAAGGCACACCAAAATCTACTGCCCTCCGTTCTGGAAAACAGATGTAACTATGACCTTTCAGTTCAATTTCGATATAGACTCACTTGCTCTTATTTTATTGCTAATGGTTGTTGCCAACTGTTTGCAACATATGTTTGATCAGTTTATGAACACATCAAAGGATTTCAGGAAATTATTGCAGTATATAGGAACAGCCGTTTCTGCTTCCTTACTCTCTCTAAAAAAAAAAAAGCACATCGTAACGTCCAGGTTAATTAAATTTTATGAACTTTAAATGAATGCAATATTCTTCAGAGAATTTATTAATTTTTTAATGAAAAAATGCCTCTAAATATACACACATGTAATATATTTTACAATTTATACGCGCATGTTAAATAATAATATTATAATGAGAATTTTTTATAGATTATGAAAAGGCGTTTGACAAATTATTAGAATGAAAATGATAGGCGATGTTTACAAGGAAAGGATTTTTTAGCAGTTAAAAAAGCTCAAAGTTTATATTATAATACAAGAACATACAAAGGGCAAAATACTAGGAACACTAACGACATCTATTAATAGCGGAAGGGGTGTCCCCTTTTACCTATACTTTTTAATTTTTATTTAGGAGAAGTCATAAGAAAATTATAGAATATTTTTAATAAGATTTTTTTTATTAAGTAACCTTTATTGTACAGCAATAATTACATTACACAAGATGTATTTAAATTCAGTACTCAAATTTCTAGGGAAGATACAATAGATCAAAACAAACATTTTTTAGTAAGTGACCATAGGTTGGAAAGTAACTATTGAATGGCAAAACCAGAAGCTGTATTGTATTGTAACGAATAAAGAATATAGTCCACACCTGTGGAGTAACGGTTAGTGCGCCTGGCCGCGAAACCAGGTGACCCGAGTTCGATTCCCGGTCGGGGAAAATTACCTGGTTGAGGTTTTCTCCGGGGTTTTCCCTCAACCCAATATGAGCAAATGCTGAGTAACTTTCGGTGCTAGACTCCAGACTCATTTCACCGGCATTATCACCTTCATCTCATGGACACGCAAAATAACCTAAGATGTTGATAAAGCGTGGTAAAATAACCTACTGAAATAAAAATAAAGAATACAGTTGTAAACATCACTTATGACACTCATTCCTCAAAACCATTTCAATTTGTAATCACAAAAATTGTTCAAAAGCGAGGCCTCCTGCGCCAATACAAACTCTGCAACGACGTGTTATTGCCTGTCGTACACGTTCAAAGACTCCAAGCATGTGCTGTGGAGCGTCAGCTGCTGCAAGTACCCGAGCGACGAGCTTTTCCTCCGAATCAATTGAAGTCTCTTACACCAGGCTTTTCAAGTGACCACACGCACAAAAGTCAAGAGAGGTGTGGTCGGGAGAACGAGCAGGCCATCCAGTGCGTCCACTGCGACCAATCCACTGCTCACCGAATTTTCTCGGACTGGACGAGAGAAATGAGGAATTGCACCGTCATTTTGAAACCACAACTGACGTCGAATGTGAAGAGGAACGTCTTGGACGAGCTCGGGCAATGCGTTCTCCAGTAATCGGAAGTACAAATCACTATTGAGACGTATTGGAAACATGTACGGCCTAATGAAATTATCCCGAACAATACCTACCCGTATGTTGTCAGAAAATTATTGTTGATGGTAACGGATGAAGCTAGCTTTAGGATTTTCATCTACACACACGTGTTGGTTACGTAAATTGACTATTCCATCTTGTTAAAACCATACTTCGTCTGTGAACAACACAGGGTTTCATAGCGCATTTATGCAGACATTATTGACAAAACTCAACCCGACGATACGACAGTATAGTTTCTGGTTTTGTCGTCGAATAATTATTTCCGACTCATGGTCATTTAACAAAAAAGTTGTTTTGGTCTTTTGTATCATACCTACAAGTTCGAGTATTGAATTTAGATACACCCTGTAGCCTAGTTGCGATTAACTGGAACAAAGAAAGAGAAGAAAATAACTTGACACTTGTTTATGAGTATTGCCCACTGGCAATCCCAAAAGAACTATTTAGTCTCGTATCATTATGCCGTTTTGTTTTGAGTCTTCTGTGTTCTGGATCTTGCGGTGGATTAGTGACAATTACTCGGAGTAACGGACTTATGTGGTTTAGGAAAGAGTAAAGTTATACAGTCTGATGTAGCTCTGTTTTAGAACCTCCACCACCTCAGGAATGCAGAGGTCGTCGTGCAAGTTCTTGTTGCGAATATACCAACGTGCGATTTTGTATGACCTGTATTCTTCTTATTTGAAATGCAGAAACAAGTCCCCAAATTGAACATCCATATTGCCACACAGGGCGCACAATTGAAATTTAGGCAAGTCTCTTGTAGTAGCCTAGTAGTAATATATTTATTTCTATTGGCAGAGTTCGGTCAGCGCGTCTGGCCGCGAAATCAGGTGGTCCGGGTTCGATTCCCGGTCGGGAGAAGTTACCTGGTTGAGATTTTTTCTGGGGTTTTCCCTCAACCCAATATGAGCAAATGCTGGGTAACTTTCGGTGCTGGACCCCGGACTCATTTCACCGGCATTATCACCTCCATCTCATTCGATGCTAAATAACCTAAGCTGTTGATAAAGCGTCGTAAAATAACCTACTAAAAAAATCTACTGGCAGAGTTAAGGCCATAAAGCCTTCTCTTCCACTCAACCAGTATTAAAACAGTAGCAATACAATATCAGAAATACACGAACAATATACAATAATAATAATAATAATAATAATAATAATAATAATAATAATAATAATAATAAAATAATTTTTATATTATTTACCTGTTGATTCTGTAAAAGCGAGCTAAAGTTAAACAGGAAATACAGGATGCTGTGCTAAACATATTGAGATATGTAACACAATAAACAAAAATAGACACCTAATGCCTAACTACAAAAACAACTAAAACAATACGATGAAAGAGTAATGGAACGGAGAAAAATTCTCTCCGGCGCCGGGATTTGAACCCGAGTTTTCAGCTCTACGTGCTGATGCTTTATCCACTAAGCCACACCGGATACCTACTCCTGCGCCGGACAGAATCGTCTCAGATTAAGTTCCAACTCTTGGGTTCCCTCTAGTGGCCGCCCTCTGCACTACGTCATAGATGTCTATGAACGTAGGACTGAAGTCCACACATGTGCTGAGGTGCACTCGATATGAGTGACTAGTTGGCAAGGATGCGACGGAATAAGCGCCGTCTACGCATATCATATATATTATTTAATGTACCGAAGTAATATGATATTTCCATGCAGATATTCTGCGTCATCATACGATGAAAGAGTAATGGAACTAAAACAAATCAAACCTGAAGCACCCAGACTAAAATTAGAAATGATATAATAATACAGTAGAGAAAACAAGCATACTGAATAAAAAGGGTACGGAAATATTCCGCTTATGAAGAGTGATAGATAGTCAAAATAGGTATTAATCTGGGTGCCACCGGAGAGAAGGATAAAGGGAAGACAGAAAAGAATTTAGCTTGGCTTCAGGAAATTCTGGACGCTATAGGAAGTTGACACCTTCAAAGATAGTGGAATAACAGAGCATTGTGCATCTCAAGACGATGTCAGTCGTCATAAACCGATTTATATATAGGCCTTTGTAAGCACATGAGCTGCAATGACTAGCAATTAGTTGATGAAGTAGCATGTTTTTAATGAATAGTATCTCTATTGCAGCACATAAAGTAAGCATTCATAGTATCACTGCCATACTTGCCCATGGAGTTTCATCTCGCGCTCTTATTCTGCTGAGTAAGAAACTATATGATTCAGTAATACAGTAACTTGTGTGTGAAATGCTTATATTCACGCTTGGATATTATTGCGATATTTCGATTTGTAACTAATTAGTTCTTTTCCATAAGGATTTTGAATATGATTTAAGTGTGAAACTAAAATTAAAAATAGGCCTAATGCTTGGCACAAAGTGTTGCATTACTAATGTATTTGTCCTTATTTCTTTAATGAATATATAGGCTATAATATAAGAACACGTATTTACAATGGAGTTACTGTATTTCATCTGAATGATCCGTAAAGACTGGTCCACAATAAACCGGGAACGAGAACTGAAAGCGAAGAACGTGAAATTCTAATAGAATGTTCAAAGCTAGAAAGTGTGACACCCTCTATTTAATGACTTATAATACTTCTATGACTTCTATATCTGGAGAACTCTAAAAGACAAAGTGTACACAATTAGTTCCCATACTCTGGTCCCATTATCTCCTGGCTTAGTTGCCTGATGAGTGATGCCTTATTGTTGTCATTTATGATGTTCAAACCTGTCTTCTGACAGTTGACTAAACAGCAACAACTATGGTGGAACAGAAACATAGCATCCGGAAAAACACGACCTCCTTTTCTCAACGGGATATTATTTATTTATTTATTTATTTATTTATTTATTTAATTTAAATCCACCACCAACAGAAGCAGGCTTCCAATTACAGGTGGCTTACACAGATACATAGGCTACACAAAATACAAAATAAGAAAAAAAAAAAACAAAAGAACACAAACGAAAGAAAGAAAATACATAACGGTAATAGATGCTAGAATATAATATTGCAGTTAATATAATGCCAAATGTCCATATAATGATGCAAAATTATTTAAAAACTATAGTAAAACATTATAATACACTTCTTCATAATTTAAATATCTAAGGAAATACAATTCTTTTTAATATTGCATGAAATTTTTCAACTGTTAAACTAAAATCTAATTGAGAATCGCAGTTTAAACAGATAGAGTTGTAAGTAGTACACACAACAAACAATGGAGAGTTCTTGAAGAAAACAGTTCTAGGAATGGGAATAACAAAAGGTTGCCTATGACGTAATTCTATTTTTTTTTTACATTGAACTGAAGGAATTTAAGAAAATCGCAGTTATTCAATATACCGTTAACAGTCTTATAGAGTAAAATTTGACTATTTATATTTTAAAGTTTTGTAATTAAATTTAAAAAGTAACTGATTAAGCCTATATGAAATTTGCTTATCATAAGACGACACGTGATGTTTCTTTAAAATATAAATAACGTAAATATCTTATGCTGCTTATTACCAATAACATCGTGCTAACCACACGATAACGTCATTCTGGTTGGATGATCGTCTACCTCTGCTTCGGCAAGTGGACGTGAAGCCAGCAGCCGGCTGTAGCGCCACGGATTATTGTTGTTGTTACTGCTATTATTATTATTATTATTATTATTATTCCCGATAAAAATCTTTCTGTTTAATCGGAGTCTACGAGCGGCACAGCCGAGAGGCAGTTTGCTGCGTAGCAGTTTGTCAAGATATTCACCCAACACTTGCTGTAAAAGAAAATGTTATAAACTCCTTTATAAACAGAATATTTACATAAGTGTATATATTGTTATTATATATAGGCTAGTACCAAGGACTCTAATATTGTATGCTGTACACTTCCTCTCCGAAAGAAGAAACTCTCTCCGACGTCATAACTTGGCGAGTTGGAAATAACTGGTATAGCATATGAAGTGCCCCACATTTCAGAGGCAATATCTGTACTTTGTATGATGGATGCTTCGAAACTTCTAAACCTGTGACGCCCATACTGATATGTCTGAACTAACAGAACTTGTAAAACCGACTCGCAGACAAAATGCAGTCTCTTGGATCCATCTTCCAAAGGCGTCGGGTCGGGAACGTGAGCCTCTCTATGCAGCCGTCGCCAAGTGAAACAGCTGACAAACGTGAGGGGACTCCATTCTGCAAAACGGGCCTATGTACTGCCTTCTATCATTTATCCAAATCAGTAGCAGTAGAGTGCTTTTAAGTCTTAAGGCAGGTTCACAAGAAACCGGGAACGGGAACAACGGGAACGGAAATATTGTTAAAATAAATGTATTTAAGTGTGAGCATTCACAATTAACTATTGTGAATGCTGACATTTAAATACATTTATTTTAACATTATTTCCGTTCTCGTTTTCGTTGTAGTTTCCGTTCCCGGTTTATTGTGAACCTGCCTTTACTTTGCTCGGATATGAACAAAAGTTTGAAGTTCCGTTTCATAGATTTTTGGTTTATGAAAGGGCTGTCTCAGTACATTGCAATCTGAATCTAATTATTGTTGATCAGGATACAGTACAACTTACTTTATTATTTTACTTGCCATCATACGTCATCCTTTGTTTCGTTCTTTCACCATTACACATCTCTGCGTTCTTATTTTACGTTGTATAATACATTTGCAATATCAATAGAGTTGTTGGCCCTCAACACTACCTGGTATTCTATGCAGACGGCCTAGTGAGCTTATTACGGAGTTTTGTTGGATATTGCTTATTATACGACCCTTTATCAATTTCTGTGGTTGTCTAGGGCAATGGCATACGCAGAATTTTAAGGAGGGGGGGAGTCATTATTAAAATTGTTTATAATTTACATTATCGGTATTTTACATGTTGTGTATTATTATTATTATTATTATTATTATGATTATTATTATTGGCCGGGTAACTCAGTTGGTAGAGCAGCTGGCTACGGACTGGAAGGTCCGGGGTTCGATCCCAGGTGGCGACAGGATTTTTTCTCGTTGCCAAACTTTCAGAACGGCCCCAAGGTTCACTCAGCCTCCTATAAAATTGAGTACCGGGACTTTCCCGGGGGTAAAAGGCGGCCAGAGCGTGGTGCCGACCACACCACCTCATTCTATTGCCGAGGTCAAGGAAAGCATGGGGCTCTACCTCCATGCCCCCCAAGTGCCTTCATGGCATGTTCCGGGGATACCTTTACCTTTTACCTTTATTATTATTATTATTATTATTATTATTATTATTATTAATATTATTATTATTATTATTATTATTATTATTATTATTATTATTATTATTATGTTAGGAGAAAATTCACAAACGATTAGGGAAAAAACGGAAATTTTACGTGAAGCAAGTAAAGTTATAGGTTTGGAAGTAAATCCCGAAAAGACGAAGTATATGATTATGTCTCGTGACCAGAACATTGTACGAAATGGAAATGTAAAGATTGGAGATTCATCCTGTGAAGAGGTGGAAAAATTAAAATATCTTGGAGCAACAATAACAAATATAAATGACACTCGGGAGGAAATTAAACGCAGAATAAATATGGGAAATCCCAATTATTATTCAGTTCAGAAGTTTTTGTCATCTAGTCTGCTGTCGAAAGATCTGGAAGTTAGAATTTATAAAACAATTATATTCCCTGTCGTTCTTTATGGTTGTGAAACTTGGACTCTCACTTTGAGAGAGGAACAGAGATTAAGGGTGTTTGAGAATAAGGTGCTTAGAAAAATATTTGTGGCTAAGAGGGATGAAGTTACAGGAGAATGGTGAAAGTTATATAACGCAGAGCTGCACGCATTGTATGTTTCACCTGACATAATTAGGAACATTAAATCCAGACGTTTGAGACGGGCAGGGCATGTAGCACGTATGGGCGAATCCAGAAATGCATATAGAGTGTAGTTGGGAGACCGGAGGGAAAAAGACCTTTGGGGAGGCCGAGACGTAGATGGGAGAATAATATTAAAATGGATTTGAGGGAGGTGGGATATATGATGATAGAGACTGTATTAATCTTGCACAGGACAGGGACCGATGGCGGGCTTATGTGAGGGCGGCAATGAACCTCCGGGTTCCTTAAAAGCCATTTGTTAGTATGTAAATTGTTGTTGTTCTTGTTGTTATTATTATTATTATTATTATTGTTATTATTATTATTATTATTATTATTATTATTATTATTATTATTATTATTATTATAAAATATAAAGTGTCAAATGCACAAAACGTTAAACGGACGTTTCACAATAACGTCAGAACTCAAACTAACAAACAGATGAACACCGCTCTTAAAATGAGTTTAAAATCGATAATGCACAATATTCAACATCTGCACTTCTGCACTGCATAACTGTCAAAAGTACCTCTTCAATGTGTGTCACAACAAGTTAAAGTTCATATTGTGTCGGCTTCATTTTATTTCAAGGTCGGTACTACGCGGTAGGTCTCTCTATAATAAAGATAGCATTGTTATAATTCGAACGTGCCGTAGCTTCCA
This sequence comes from Periplaneta americana, assembly GCF_040183065.1. Classification (NCBI taxonomy): domain Eukaryota; kingdom Metazoa; phylum Arthropoda; class Insecta; order Blattodea; family Blattidae; genus Periplaneta; species Periplaneta americana. The sequence goes on along the minus strand of NC_091118.1, from coordinate 55,748,969 downwards.
GCACAGGGATTATATTGAAGGAGAGGTGGGAAGACTATGCCTTATGTCGATGTAGATTTTGTTACTCTGACATTAAAAAATTAGGGAAAGGAAAACAATTATGGATAAAAAAATATTCAAATCTAAATGTGTGATTTTTTTATGAAGTTCAAGGGTAGGGGATTCAAACTCGGTAACTCCCCTTGCGTACGTCCCAGAAGTGTCATGAAGAATGCATGGCTTACTAATTCATTGATACTACTAGATACTTCGGTGTGTCCAACTCTGTCATGTGTATACTCGAAGTGGAATATGGTACACATTGCAAAATTGATTCGTTTCTTTGTTTGTTCCTGTTTTCTGCAGAAACAGCTGTCTTTTGTAATATTTATTCTGTTTTCAGCTGTTCGCACTCAGTCACCACTGCCTACTGAGAAGTTTAAAACAATGCATGCCATTGACTACTGACCAATTAAAACAAATTGATGATTTTAATTTGCCTCTAACAACCCAACGAACAATGTTATTGGCGCCCATTCAAGCACAACGTTGGGTTTATCAATGTACTTTGAAAACTGCGATAAAAATGATGACTTACGCCATTAAAAAAATTCAATTCAAATTAGGTGAATCTTAGTTTCATTCTCAATTCATTTTACTCGATATTTGCTTCTTTGAACTGAATATGAATGTGTATCCTATGTCCCATGTTGAGTTCTGTGTGTTTTGGTATCCTTGCGCTGTACTAAAACACACACATAGTTGTTTCATCAACTTCGTAAAAGTGAGATCGAAAAGAATATCGGTAAAGTTTCTATAACTTAGATTTAGATGATGATGATGATGATGGTGATGATGATGACGGTGATGGTGACTTATATTCTTATTTTATATTCTCGTTTTATTAAATAATTACCATTCTAATATCTTACAAAGACATGATATATGTCACGGGGTAAATTTTCATGATCCTACTAATGGAAGTTGGCAGGCATGTCACGAACTTTTCTGACGCAGCCGATATTACGTTGCCGAAGGGTTTTGAGTGGCGGAGAAGTCGTAAATTTGTACAAGGGTATGTCCAACCCCCACCAGCAAATTTATTGAGATTACGTATTAAAAGTACAGACCTTTCAAAAACATACTACACCTGATACAGAACACGTATTTACATGTGTATCTGCGTATATGCATGGTACGTGAATGGAAATATTTTATTCTACATCTCTTCTGTACTACGACGTTTCTTCCGAGCTGGGATCAATGATGTGATGCTGATGCAGTATTGGTGGAACAAGAATACTGTATAAGGACAAATGAAGTGTGTTTCTTGGAAGCATTCTCCACTACTTGCTTAGGTAAATATGCATAGGCCTATGCCCGGGGAATAGGGCCCTTTATCGGTGAAATGTTTTTCGATAAAATAAGCACCTTATTCTCGAACATTCACGTAGAAAATTGACAACTTATTCAGTTCAATTATTTAAAAAAAATAGTTATTGTACACTTTGAAAGTTAAGCTTAAATTAAGAGTATTTCGAGACAGGTTTTGCCTTACGTAATTTTTTTTTTTTTTTTTTTTTTTTTTACAAATTGCAAAAATCTCTGTATTGAAGTTGATTGCGATTTGCGATTTAGATGTGTTGTGCTTCTGTTTCAAACATCTGTCCAATTATTGTTCATGAGAGAAAATACCATCACTCTCTGTCTGTCAGCATTACTCGCCAGTTTTTCCAAATTTCCAATATTAACATTTTTTTTTATTCTAACCTAATAGAATAAAATGTTTTATTTTCTCTGGCAGAGTTAAGGCCGTAAGCCTTCTCTTCCACTTAACCAGCTTTAATCAATACAATATACTTAAAATATTTTCCAGCAATAATCTTCAGTTAAGTTTTAACGACTAGTTCATGTTTATTTTAATTGATATAAAACCTATAAGAAAAAGTAATAATTTAATTTATGAGCTAATTTAATTCATTCCAGTCTATATGCAATTATAATTACGTTGAGATAGCTAGTTGGTTAAAATGATGAGAATTAATTTAATAGAAGTTTACTAGAACTATGTTACAGGGAGCAAAATATAAATCTAGAATATATTGAAATAATGATAATATTAATGTAATGAGATTTTGCCATTAGAGGTTTTGAATTCTATTTAGAGAATTTAATGGTAATAGTAAGAACGGGCAGATGTTAGTTTCATTGTAACTAATAAATATTAATCAGTAATTAATCTGTTAAGTAAGAATTTATGTAATTTTGACCTGATCAGCATTGAAACATTTGAAACCCATTTCTGCCAAGCATTTACCTTGCATAGGAACTGCACATTTTAATTCATCTCTGGAACGACAGAAATCATCATGTAAATTATCTTCAATCACGGCAAAATTAAATGTTTGAAATAAAGCTTCTACATTATGAAAAAGTAAGGGAGGAAAATGCTCGAAGAGAAGAAAAATACGGGAGCCGAGAGATATTGAAAATTAAGGCCGATTCACAATAAACCGGGAACGGAAACGAGAACGAGAACTAAAATAATGTTCAAATAAATGTATTTAAATGTGAGCATTCACAATAGTTACTGTCAAATACGGGAGATCCCGGGAAATACGGGAGGGTTGACAACCGTACACCTAACCCAACTAACCCAGTCTGAGTAACATATATGAAGGAATTGGAAAGAAAGTCGTATAATTCTGAGGACAGCAGGTAATAGAGAGGAAAGAAATTTGGTCTGCGTGTATATGTGCGGCCATATGCGTCTTTCTGTGTGTATAAACCTTTTCAGTACATCTGAAATGTGCACTGACGAGGATGGTATACAGTTCCAGCACTCAGGCTATATAAGGAAGCTAGAAAATTAGATCTGTAATGTTTAGGTTTTGTTATGAGAAATTCTTGTAAATTTGAAGTCAAAACTATAATAATTTTGTATAATTCCATTGTTCGAACTAAATTAGAGTATGCTGCGGTTATCTGGAACCCAGTTACTAACAAATATATTCTGTTACTAGAAAAAAATTCAAAATAAATTTCTAAAATGGTTATATTACAGACTTTATAATAATTATCCTACTTATGAGAGTAATCATACAATGGTTCAACATTTCCATTTTACTAGTTTGCAAATTAGATGAAATTGTCAAGCTTTAAACTTTCTTTGTAAAATTATTAACAATAAGTTGGACAATATTGGTTTATTTTATTATATAACATTATATGCACCTAAGCTTAATACAAAATTTCTAAATTTATTTTTCATACCAAGGACAAATACTGAATCGCACAAAAATTCCCCAGTTTTCCAAATATTACAGTTATACAATAAATTACATCCTCATCCGAATGTTGATATTTTCAATATGAATTTCTCTAAATACAGATTTATTTGTTATATTTTACAGAATATTATTGTTAATTAATTTGAAGCTACTTTCACACCTTATTTCAATTTCTCTTTTTTTTCTTTCTCTTTTCCTATTTTGTTTCAGTTTTTAATAAGAGTATGTTTCCTTTTTCTTGTTTATGTTTTATAAATTAGTTTGTCAGTCTTGAACTTTGTAATTGGGCTTTGCCTGTTATGTTTAATAACAAATAAATAAATACTTACTGACTTTTAAGGAACCCGGATGTTCATTGCCGTCCTCACATAAGCCCGCCAATGGTCCCTATCCTGAGCAAGATTAATCTATTCTCTACCATCATATCCCACCTCCCTCAAATCCATTTTAATATTATGTTCCCATCTACGTCTCGGCCTCCGCAAAGGTATTTTTCCCTCCGGCCTCGCAACTAATACTCTATATGCATTTCTGGATTCGCCCATACGTGCTACATGCCCTGCCCATCTCAAACGTCTGGATTTAATGTTCCTAATTATGTCAGGTGAAGAATACAATGTGTGCAGTTCTGTGTTGTGTAACTTTCTCCATTCTCCTGTAATTTCATCCCTCTTACCCTCAAATATTTTCCTAAGAACCTTATTCCCAAACATTCTTAACCTATGTCCCCTTCTCAAAGTGAGAGTCGAAGTTTCACAACCATAAAAAACAACCGGTAATATAACTGTTTTATAAATTCTAACTTTCAGATTTTTTTACAGCAGACTGGACGATAAAAGTTTCTCATCCGAATAATAACAGGCATTTCCCATATTTATTCTGTGTTTAATTTCCTCCCGTGTATAATTTAATTTGTTACTGTTGCTCCCAGGTATTTGAATTTTTCCACCTCTTCAAAGGATAAATTTCGAAGTTTTATATTTCCATTTCGTACAATATTCTGGTCACGAGACATAATCATATACTTTGTCTTTTCGGGATTTACTTCCAAACCTACCACTTTACTTGCTTCAAGTAAAATTCCCGTATTTTCCTTAATCATTTGTGGATTTTCTCCTAACATATTCATGTCATCCGCATAGACAAGCAGCAAATAAATAAATAAATAAATAAGCAAATAAGTAAATAAATAAATAATACATAAGTCACGAGATGTTATTGCCGAAAAACTGACGCGTTGAATCACCACTAATCGGACTGTTACCTGCCCATGCCACTTTTCGAACTACGCCATACTAAGTGAACCTGTTTCCAGACGGACACCTATTACATCACAGTGCAGTGTTATGTAATACACTGCAGTCAGCTGTGGACTATTATAATGCAGTATTATGCAGTACAATGAGATAGTGTTGTGTAATACATTGCAGTGTTTTGTGATGAATTATATGGTACAGTACAACAGCAAACATATTGAAGTACGTCTACGACATAATTACGTTACAAACATAAACGCTTATTACTTATTAGATATATCTCAGCTCTCGGTCGGTGCTAGACACAAACTCAGGAGTCTGATGTTGGCCTGATTCCACATCAGTTTTGCAGTCCTGGTAGAATAGTTCTGTGAAATAATATATACGTTATGTTTTAGTGTCACTATATCTCTAAAGTTTATTACAACCACTGAAATATGAAGTAATAAATCCAGGAAGGTAGTTAGAGAGTTTTTGTTCCATTAAGTTTTTGTGTGGATATAAACAATGCTCGCAATTAGCTGGTACCAGACGGACTGGCTACTATGATCATTTCCTCTTCTAATATCCGTAATCCCGTATCTTGAAATGCCATCGCAAATAGCAGAGAGAAGAAAGCAGATAAATCAGATCCTGAATTGGGAAATTGTCTACAAATGTAAAGGTTTATCTTCGTTACGAAACAAAAACGAACAAGCAGATGTAGAAATAAACTGAAATGAGGGAAGAAACTTCCCAGGTGGCACAAATTGGATTTATTAATGGAAAATTGCTTCTGTGTGTTGGATACCTAATTATTTCTCTGCTTTGGCTCACGTGGTAGTTAGCTGGTCACAAATTCAGTGGTCCCAGGTTTGAATACCGCTAATGGAAATTAGATATGTTTATTTTCTGTGTATGAGTGCAGTATCTTGTGTTACGGGAGAATTTTTGCCTTAATGAACGCATGAAGTGGCTTAATTCATAGGGTTCTGGCCACAGATCCAAAAGACCTGGGTTTGATTCTAGCAACCAAATAGAAACTGATGTCTTTACCATAGAGACAGAACATGTGTACAGTAGTGGCAAATAAAAACAGACCGATCCTTGTGTCTGATTTCAGAGCCTTGTTCACAGTGACAGCACGATAGACTGGTAACTAAGACTTTCGTGGTTCTAATCCTGCCTGGGAAGGAAATCTTTTTTTGTTCCTTATTCAAATTTATTCCCAATACTTTTCGACTGCAGCGATATTTTACTACTTAATTAACTTATTATTCCCAGAACATGAATTTTACCAGCTTATTTTGTAATGGCTTTCGAAATGGGCTACGTCAGCAGTCGAAACTACAACAATTTCAATAGATTACTCGCCATCTTGTGAATGCGGGCGTGGCATGCGCAGTGGCTCATTTCGTGGACTTTGATTATTCCGTCGGTCCGGTATTTTTGCCAATACTGTACAATACCTTGTGATTTCCTGGTTCTATCTTCAGCTGAAAAATGCACATCGAACAACAATTAAATTGGTTTATTGCAAAGTGATAATAATGGTAGGCCTAAATCGTCGTTGTTCCTGAAATAACTGTGTGACATATTTATCGATTTTCAGATTTTTGCTCTATTAACTATCTTAAACAGTGATACAGCAAATAATAAAATCTCCTATATGTAATTTCTTTGTTTCGAACATATAAGAATTCACATTCTCCTATGTACGGCTGTCATAGGATGAATAAATGTGTTTTCTCTTCCTACTGTAACATTTTATATTTTGCACATTTTTTATAATTTTATAGTAATAACAGCAATGGGTGCATCCAGTATACAAATAATCAAGTATAGTACAGTTCTAAATACTGTAGAGTTTAATAAGTTATTTTGATAATTAATACTGTAGAACAGACATACTCAGCCTGGGCAAATCTACTCTTCAGAAGAGGTTCGACAGTGACGTAGAGTATCTTCTATGCGTGTACCTACATGGTATTCTGAGATTCTACGTCACCTCGTTTAAAGGCTAGATCTGCCCCGGCTGGGCATGTCTCCTGTAGAACACATCTTTTCAATACAAAACAGTACAACACAGGGAGTCACAATACAATATGCCACAGCTTCAGTACAGTAGAGTACGGTAGATCTTTCTTTTAATACTCGTACTATAGAGTCTTGCACAGTTTTATTCAATGCATTTGGTTGCGGTACAGTTTTATTCATTGCAGTAGAGTGCAGCACACTTTTCTTCAGTGCATAGCTTTTATTTATAGTCCTAGGTTTATTGCATTTATTCATTTATAGTTCGAATTAATTTTACATTCGTTTTATGTATGTTATTTTATTGATGTAATTATTGTCTTGTTTATGTATGTAATGTATGTATGTATGTATGTATGTATGTATGTATGTATGTATGTATGTATGTATGTATGTATGTATGTATGTATATTACTGCCACCGGATTTATACCCAATTGAAGATTGCAGAGTTAATACATATATGTATGTATACGTATATACATTAGAGTGCGGCACAGTTTTCTTCAGTACATTAGATTGCGGCACAGTTTTCTTCAGAGCAGTAGAGTGCGGCACAGTTCTTCAGTGCAGTAGCGTGCGGCACAGTTTTCTTCAGCGCATTAGAGTACGGCACAATTTTCTTCAGTGAATTGGAGTGCGGCACAGTTTTCTTCAACGCATTGGAGTGCGGCACAGTTTTCTTCAACGCATTGGAGTGCGGCACAGTTTTCTTCAGCGCATTGGAGTGCGGCACAGTTTTCTTCAGCGCATTGGAGTGCGGCACAGTCTTCTTCAGTGAATTGGAGTGCCGCATAGTTTTCTTCAGTGAATTGGAGTGCCGCATAGTTTTCTTCAGTGAATTGGAGTGCGGCACAGTTTTCTTCAGCGCATTGGAGTGCGGCACAGTTTTCTTCAGCGCATTGGAGTGCGGCACAGTCTTCTTCAATGAATTGGAGTGCGCCACAGTTTCCTTCAGTGCAGTAGAGTGTGGCACAGTTTTCTTCAGTGCAGTAGAGTGCGGCACAGCTTCCTTCAGTGCAGTAGAGTGCGGCACAGTTTTCTTCAGCGCATTGGAGTGCTGCACAGTTTTCTTCAGCGCATTAGAGTGCGGCACAGTTTCCTTCAGTGCAGTAGAGTGCGGCACAGTTTTCTTCAGTGCATTAGAGTGCGGCACAGTTTTCTTCATTGCAGTAGAGTACGACAGTTTTCTTCATTGCAGTAGAGTACGACACAGTTTTCTTCAGCGCATTAGAGTGCGGCACAGTTTTCTTCAGCGCATTGGAGTGCGGCACAGTTTTCTTCAGCGCATTGGAGTGCGGCACAGTTTTCTTCAGCGCATTGGAGTGCGGCACAGTCTTCTTCAATGAATTGGAGTGCGCCACAGTTTCCTTCAGTGCAGTAGAGTGTGGCACAGTTTTCTTCAGTGCAGTAGAGTGCGGCACAGCTTCCTTCAGTGCAGTAGAGTGCGGCACAGTTTTCTTCAGCGCATTGGAGTGCGGCACAGTCTTCTTCAATGAATTGGAGTGCGCCACAGTTTCCTTCAGTGCAGTAGAGTGTGGCACAGTTTTCTTCAGTGCAGTAGAGTGCGGCACAGCTTCCTTCAGTGCAGTAGAGTGCGGCACAGTTTTCTTCAGCGCATTGGAGTGCTGCACAGTTTTCTTCAGCGCATTAGAGTGCGGCACAGTTTTCTTCAGCGCATTGGAGTGCTGCACAGTTTTCTTCAGTGCATTAGAGTGCGGCACAGTTTTCTTCAGTGCATTAGAGTGCGGCACAGTTTTCTTCATTGCAGTAGAGTACGACAGTTTTCTTCATTGCAGTAGAGTACGACACAGTTTTCTTCAGCGCATTAGAGTGCGGCACAGTTTTCTTCAGTGCATTAATGTACGAAACAGTTTTCTTCAATACATTGGAGTGCGGCACAGTTTTCTTCAATGCATTAGCGTACGAAATAGTTTTCTTCAATGCATTAGCGTACGAAACAGTTTTCTTCAATGCATTAATGTACGAAACAGTTTTCTTCAGTACAATGGAGTTCGGTACAGTTTTCTTCAATGCAGTTGAATGCAGCACAGTATTCTTCAGTGCAGTAGTGTATAACAGTTTTCTTCAGTGTATTGGAGTGTGGCACAGTGTTCTTCAATGCAGTAGAGTGCGGTACAGTTGTTTTCAATGGTGTAAACTGCGGCACAGTATCGCTGTTTTCTCCAGTTCATTAGGGGTCGGCACAGATTTGTTCAAACTGTAGAGCACGACACAGTTCAGTAAAGTGTTACATGGTTTAATAAATTCAATGCAGTGCAATTCAAAACGGTAAGTTTAACATAATACAATACATTAGTGTTTAATGCAAGACGTGAGACTATCAAACTAATGCTAAAGAGTGTGGGACAATTCAGCGCAATAGAACACAATAATAAAATAATTTCATAGTAAACAGTGTTACTTAGTGTAGTACACTGGAATACATTATAAACCAATGTAATTCTAACAATGAAATCTATAACATAATAAAATACAAGTAAATAGAATTGAATAATGTAAAATAATAATTTCACAATAAAATATTTTATTCTATCATTAAGCATAGAATTTTTCGATGATGTCATCGCCTTGGTAACAATCTGCCAAATCTGTTTGCCTATCACCAAGGGTACAATAGTGACAGTTTCTTCCAGAGTAATGTAATTACTTGTGATGGAGGGTCGTGATCCCCAGGGCGGGAACCTTGATTGTGATGAAACGTGGACGTCGGGCGTAGGAAAGATTGACTCACTGAGCCAGTATTGTCCGCGTAATCCAAGTGCTCCGGTCAGTTGGAAAAGTGTCAACCCTCCGGAGACAGCATGGGCTGCAATAACAGAATTAGGTTCTTCTACCCCAAGAATTATATCACACTCACCACAAGAGTGACATTTGTCACGAGTAATTTTTGTCACGTTGTGGGAATGATAAAGTTCCAGCAGAATTATTGTCGTCGTCTTCATCTAGTTCAGTATTAGACTCAATTGGTCTATTACGGTCCCACATTTCAGCATATTTGATATTCTCTTATTGTTCATTCGCAAAACATGTTCTTTCCAGGATTTTCTATATATTGATGTAGGCTTACATGATATATCACAGTTTTTACTTGAACATTTTTAAGATGTCAGAATAATACACTAATAATAATAATAATAATAATAATAATAATAATAATAATAATAATAATAATAATAATAATAACAAAAATAATAATGTATATTACCGGTTGTTCTGTATGGCTGTGAAACTTGGACTCTCACTTTGAGAGAGGAACAGACATTAAGGGTGTTTGAGAATAAGGTTCTTAGGAAAATATTTGGTGTTACGAGGGATGAAGTTAGAGGAAATGTAGAAAGTTACACAACACATAACTGCACGCATTGTATTCTCCATCTGACAATTAGGAACATTAAATCCAGACGTTTGAGATGGGCAGGGCATGTAGCACGTATGGGCGAATCCACAAATGCATATAGAGTGTTAGTTGGGAGGCAGGAGGGAAAAAGATCTTTGGGGAGGCAGAGACGTAGATGGGAGGGTAATATTAAAATGGTTTTGAGGGAGGTGGGATATGATGGTAGAGACTGGATTAATCTTGCGCAGGATAGGGACCAATGGCGGGATTATGTGAGGGCGGCAATGAACCTCCGGGTTCCTTAAAAGCCAGTAAGTAATAATAATAATAATAATAATAATAATAATAATGTACTAAATTGGCATTATAATAATAATAATAATAATTATTATTATTATTATTATTATTATTATTATTATTATTATTACAACCCTCTGAGTAGGTCTGCTGTAGTTATTATAATGTTACTGCATATTAACTTCATATACCGCTGCTACTGGGAATGTACCCAAATTGTAGTGTTAATAAGACAGTACATTATTATTATTATTATTATTATTATTATTATTATTATTATTATTATTATTATTATTACACTTATTCATGACACTGTCAAATTCTTTATATAATCTGTAAATACAGGGTGTTAAAAAAAAAAGTATCCAATATTTTAGGAGGTGCAAGTATGTATCAAAACAAGAAAAAAAGTCCAATAAACATGGGTCCTAGAACACATACTTTATGAGATCTGAACACTTGTTCATACAAGATGCTCAATGTGACGTCCATTCATTGCAATGCATTCCTCTGCCCTTCGGCATAAGGAATCACGCACTCTTTGAAATTGACCTGGTTGTTCTTGATAACCAAAAGTCTAGGGGATTTAGAATTGAGGAACGAGCAGGCCAAGGTGTGGGGCCTCCTCAATCAATCCAGCGGTCCTGAAATGTCAGCGTCAGGTGTTCACGCTCATTGCGGAAAAAATGTGCTGGTGTGCCATCATGTATGAACCACATCTGTAGTCTTTACTGACATGGCACATACTCCAGGAAGGTAGGCAATACGTTAATAAGAAAGTTCTGATAACGAGCCCCAGTTAATCTCTAAGGTAGCACGTATAGCCCTTAATCTATCGCCAAGAACGCCTGTCCATACGTTGATTGAGAATCGGTGCTGGTGCCTTGTTCCTTCAACTGCATGGGGATTTTCATCAGCCCACACATGCTGATTACGAAAATTCACAACACCATCTCTGCTGAACCCTGCTCATATCTGCAACCAAACTTTTGTTTTCAGTATTCCTTGCGACATATCAGTATTCCATGCCAGGTGTGTCAACTACGGTATGATTATCTGGTAGAGTCGACACCTGTGGAGTAACGGCTAGCGTGTCTGGCCGCGAAACCAGGTGGCCCGGGTTCGATTCCCGGTCGGGGCAAGTTACCCAATACGAGCAAATGCTGGGTACCTTTCGGTGCTAGACCCCGGACTCATTTCACCGGCATTATCACCTTCATCTCATTCAGACGCTAAATAACCTAAGATGTTGATTAAGCGTCGTAAAATAACCTACTAAAAAAAAATATATCTGGTAGGTTAGAAAGTGCATTGCCATGAATGGACATCACATTGAGCACCTCCTATGAACAAGTGTTCAGATCTCAGAAAGCATGTGTCGAAGGACCCAAGTTGATTAGACAATTTTTCTTGTTTTGATGCATACTGTCACCTCCTAAAATATTGAATACTTTTTTTTAACACCCTGTATAAGTATTGCGTCATTTTCTGTTATATTTATACCATAATATATCACTAATTAGAAAACTTATGTATTCGAAGAGGACGCTAAGAAATTAATTAAAATAATTGCAATGGACTCACACTTGCGTGTAAGAAATATAGGGAAAAATGAATAGTTACAAAATATTTCCAAGATACTTCTTACTACCTATTATTTCGAAAAAGTGTTGGCTCTGCTCTTTTTCGAAACCGAGCGGGCAATAATGGGGTCATACGAGTCCTTAAACTCTGGCACGCTATAATGGCAGTTGAAATCTAATTGCCTGAAGTGACACAGTTTCGAAACGATGTCCCTACTCGTTTCTATCTCTTATCTGCAGATGTCACTGTCCCCTGTAATGGTCGCGGGTTATTATAGTTGCCGACAATAACACTTTAGGCCGCCCGCAACACGTGATGTAGAAAATCCCTAGAATTCCGCACGTCCAGTGACCGTACTGGAGTTTGAGCAGTCTGGTTTCATACAATCGCAATAGAATTTAACGCACGTGTCCATTCTCAAATTTTGTAGCATCCACATTGCCGAAAGTTGTGGCAATATTTACGCTTCAATTCCATTTTAGACTACAGATACTGAAAACAGAGGCAGTGAGATGCAAATACAGTACATACATTACGGAGTTTGGTGAAATTAATTTGTTAAAGAAAACAGAAGCATTCCAGTGTTGCATTGTTCATTAAACATTTCGGTAGAAACAGTGGAATAATAAACAAGAAAACGAAAGGGGAAAAATACAAGAAGAAAGAGACAACGTGAGAAAGTAAGGGAAATGCGGAGTAAAAGCAAAATAACAGGAGGAAACGATACGAAAGGAAGGACAAGGAGAGAGCATGTGTAGAAGACAAGGAGGAATTCATTTATGACCACTCAAACCGGAAATGGTTTTTAGCCTCGTTCACCATAGCTCTTCAGAGACTCTTGTTTTCAGTGGACCTTGATGGCCTCTTAGTCCACTCGGTATTTCTACCAGAATCATGTCCTACAGAGTAGTCTTAGATAATTCTCCATCACCTTTCCAAGACTTGTACGATCTTAGCCTTTAGCATGACCAAGCTACTGTAGCCTTTGGCTTTTCAATAAACTCACTTTCTCGACATCTTTAACATCTTTATGTGGGATAAGGTTGCCTAGTTCCGTGACATATTTAATAAAGTCTATATTTATGCCAAAATTATAATAAAATTTTTCAAATAACACCTAAATGATGTTATTTGGACCTATAATCACCGTTTTTACAACATTCAGTATCAACAGTTTCACAAGTTTGGTATATAATATATGATTATTCATTGTTATACAGTGGCTCCTAAATCCGTGACGTGGATCCAAATTCCGTGATAGTGTTTTCCTAATTCCGTGAGTGATATTCTAATTCCGTGATACTAAAATAATCCTCATTATGTACTCAGAAAACAAACGTGTATTTGGAAAAACACATTAAAGTCATGGTATATTGTTTTAATATGGATTAAGCAAGAAATTACAACATAGAAGAAGGGCCTAAATGACAAAGTTCATAGATAATACTTGTGTAATTACAGGAATACATATTACATATTGATATATTATAAACAAAATAAACTGAAAGTTAAATTCAATACAAAATTTAATTTGAATAAATTGAATTATAACACAACTATTTCTCATTTTTTATATTCCTAACAACAGCAATAATTAAGTTAAATATATGCCCTATTATTTTATTATAATTATAATTGATGTTTTCTTTAACTTATTTCTATCATTATTTCCACGAACTATTTTCTTTCATGGACATCAATTTTCACAATTTAACGTTGGCATCACTGTTCGAGTGAGCCAGGAAGGAGAAATATGAAAATAAATCTGAAAATGGAAAAGCTCCTGTAGCATTGTTATTGTCTCGTAATATTTAAATAATCAAACACATTGATTCAGCTGACTAAAATCTACAGTAATATATCATTTTTATAATGCTGTATTAATTCTTACCTCAAATATAAAATGTTTCTTCAGGAGCGGTCACAAGAGAAAGAAAAAGTTACTGGTATTCAAAAGGCGGGTAGTCAATAGAATTGAAAAAAAAGACATCTCCTGGCATCTGTTATGTATTTCAAAAACTTAAAAGTCAAGAAACCGCAACTCCATGGCAGTTAATTGAAATTTTATCACGGGATTAGGGGTATCACGGAATTAGTCACCTCTACCCTTCAGTTTTCAATTCCCTATATTTTTAATGTACTCTAGGAAGAAATTTGCAGAATGAAGCGAAAATTCTTCCCCCATAATTTTTATTTTCGAAAGTGAAAATTGATTTAGTCGATTTTTAAATCCAAGTTCTCTGCTTAATTTAAAAGTATAAAAAGTAAAATCATTATTGTTTTTTAATACCTTAAAATTTTGTTAATCGAGTGACTTGTCTCAGATAGTAACGTTTGAGAGTCGCATTCGTGAGGTCCCGGGTTCAAAACTCATGGTATTATTATTTTATCTTCATTTAAAAGTCTCTCCAATTTCAAACGAGTAATAAAATCATCTTCTCGCCCCTGAATAGCCACTGCTACATTAGTGGCAATAAATAATTTAATTAACCATCATCAAATATCTCTAGTTCAAATCATTACTAACTGCAACCCATTGGACTTCAAATACACAATTAAAATCAGCATGTCATTACCTCTGAACATACTCTGTCGCTTAAAAGGTGTCACCGACGTAGCTCAGGAGATAGATAGCATGTTTGTCTACTTAACTAAAGCTGTTTTCAGGATTGAGTTCGAATCCCGCTTCGGCCCATTGCCTGTTCTCTCTTCCGAGGTTTTCTCCAGTATTGCAAGGCGAGTGTGAGGTAATTTCACCAATTCCACTGGCGCCACGTGGTACTATAATTTGATACAGCTTCGTTAAATAACAGATTTAAAAAGTCCGAAAAAACTATTAAGTAAGGTATTGCCAACTAACATAAAAAATATTCATAACACAATTTTATTATCCCGACAGTTGGCAACACTCGTAATGTGGGAGGAAGTGGTGGTGAAAATAGAGAAAAGAATCAATCCTAGAAACGTTCGTATTTTTAAATGTTAACGCCGAACAATGGGATGTCGGAAACCTTCAGCAAACAGGCAGAGTATTGTTAGTTTCAAAAAAAAAAAAAAAAAGGTCACAGTTTAGTGCCTGCTTGTATACAAAAGGGTGGGGTGGCAGCAGTGAGAAATACAATAGCACTGAGTTACAAGGTGCCGGCAGAACAATTTCAAAGTAAATTTGTCACTTTCGGCTACGAGTTAAATTATGGTTATGTTGTATACAAGCAAGGTGGGATTTAGGGTGAGAAATGTTTATTGGGGGTGGTCTTTCATTTCAAACTCGGTAGCTGAAGCCAATTTATGTTATTCCTCAACTCAGAATGACCAATAAATACCTCAAAGGAGAAGACATATGGTGAAAGCTGTTTCCTGCATTTCAAATGTTGCCACCGCTCATAGTTTACGTCTATTGTTAGAAATGCAATTGCTGACTGGCGACCGATGTTTCGAGGGTTTGCTGGTACGATATTTCCAACTGTCAGTAAGTGGAGTTTGATCTATCAGCCTTCTGGAAGCTGATGCTTATGAATAGGGTACGGATTTTTAAAGTCTGTGTGATGTATCTTGTCTCACTATGAAAAGAGAGAGAAAGGAGATATGTCTTACTTCGTCTGTATTGTTATGGCGATGGGAGAGTGGAGCGATGCCGTCCATCCATCCAGTGGCGGAAGGGACTAGTTGATATATTCTGTAGCGCAAAATAAAATAGCAAAATATCTCTCTTCGTATTGTGTAGTTCCGTTACAGAGCTTGTCTTTCAAGAAACTGTGTTCCGGTAGTCTGTACAATAACAAGATTTTGAAAGGAATCCTGAAAATTTACAACCCTTCTATAATCTCCACTCTCATTTAAAGGCAGTTGGTTTTATTGCTACTGGACAAGATAAACCTTACCAGGTATATGTCGTTAAAATGTAGTTTTAGATGTCTAAAATAGGCTTAAAAGTGTAGGAAATAGTCTCTAAAGAATCGAAAATAGGCTCTAACAAAAATAATATTTTCTTTAAAAACATGTTCCAAATCATCAGGAATTCACTTCTAGAATTTACCTTCCATGCTGTGATGATCTCAATCAGAAATATAATATTGGAATGTCATTGGACTTATGTTTGGTGCGCGAGGAACAATTCCCAAATTTACATTGGAGATCCTCAGAAAATTAAAGGTTTCTGATAAGACTCTTCAGACAATTGCATCAACCGTTTTAAAATCTTCATTGAACATCATCAATCACCATCTCTATTCACCTTTATAATATTCAATGTATATTATTTATTTTCAATAAATTTTTATCGTTTTGATAGCCACCACATCTTGTCGCAGAATATTCTTTTTTAAAACTTCATTATGTATTTTTTAACATTAATTTACATTTTCTTATTTGTTCATTTGAATTGATTAGGATGCCGATAATTTAAATCCAAGATTTGGACGGCTATCATTTCGATTATACACCGTTACCACCACTACTACTAAAATTACAGGAACAACAAATATCTAACTAGTTATACATAAACTAAACAATTAAGTGTAAAAAATAAGTTTTAGACATTATTCAGTACACAAACAAGTCAAATATAATCAATTTTTACCAAGCCCTGTCCGTTAATGTCCGTAATTAGCTTCACAATAAATTGCGAATACTTTTCTAAATTTTCAACTAAAAAGCAATGCCTTCTTTCACTCAACACAAATTTGGATGCTGAAAATGAACGTTCCACATCTACTGAAGTAACAGGAGCGTATTTCAATTTTGACACTACTTGGATAGGAATGTTTCATTGTAAATTCGTATTCCTCCCTACTAGGATGTATCTGAAGCAGTATGCAGGTCCTTCAGTCCTATATTCCTCTGCAGAACATGCTCCAGTTTATCCCGTAGGCCTACGTTATTTTCAGCAGAACCAGGAACACATTTGGAATTTAAAATACAAATTTTCGAAACAAGAATGGGTGTTTTGTCCTATTAGAGATAAAACATACTTAATAGGTACGAATAGGCTTTATCGTCAAAATTGGCATTTTTAGGTGATATTAAAATACCAATTTTAGGCATAGATTTATATGAAACGTGTTCTTGCAAGTTTTTATGAACTTATCTTTTAACGATTAAAATAGGTTTTTACCTAAAATCTGAAGTCTACTTTTGAACCATACCTGCGTGGTCTAAGGTGTCATGTTCTGGAGCAGCAGTACGGAGTGAGCACTAGTTCGAGTCGTCATCGGGGAAGAAATTTTGCAATGAAATTTCTGCAATACTGAATTCCACATAAAAAAAATATTGAGGTAAACAAAAGCATGAAGTTTTACCACCTTCCGTCCACCGCTGTGGAGTAACGGTTAACCTGCCTGACCGTGAAACGAGTGAGCCGGGGTTCAATTCGTGGTTGGGACAAGTTACCTGTTTCAGGGTTTTTCCGGGGTTTTCCCTCAACCCTTTAAGAATAAATGCTAGGTAACTTTCGGCGTTGGTCTCTGGACTCATTTTGCTGGCATTATCACCTTGTACGAACGATCTTGTTCACAAGCGAACGACTAGTTGAGGTAACAAAATTAGTTTTCTTCGTTGTATGTCGGATCATGCGCACTGCCTCCTTTCTGGAACTTACAAAGTATCTGTCAGACAAAAGTTTTTCTAAGGCTGCTATTACACTAACAAAGTTCTTAGACAAAGATCTTTTATAAAATATATGACAGTGTAATGGATTTTCTTTTATAAAAGTTTCTTTGATAAAATATATTTTATAAAATGTAAGTGCAGCTAGTTATCTTCGATAAAAGATTTCTATACCTTGAAACAAATATGGCGGAACGCAAATATAACTGGACTCTTGTTACCACAAAAATTCTGATGTCGGAGTGTGAAGGAAATGAAATGTTGTAAATAAATAATTTTATAATACAATATTAATATTAAATAATAATAATAATAATAATAATAATAATAATAATAATAATAATTTGTATAACTTTTCATGTCCTCGCATTGCAGTTCTTTCAATAAGTTCTGATAGATAGGTACCTCTCTTATCGCGTTTTGCAATCCACGGTTTAACCCACAGGCGTTTCTTTTTTAGTAACATGCATATTGCAATAATTAAACTAAATTAAGCTAAACAAGCATAATACTGTTCTTCATTCATGGTGTTACAAACTTAACGTGTAAATATTAGTATCAACAAATCGTCGGAACACGTTGTGGAATAAGTGTTACGAGAGCTTTTGTTCCTAATTTTAGGTTATCTTTGATCAAATTTTTTATAAAACATTTTACGTAGTGTAATATAACATAAATCCTGTCTTTTATAAAAAATGTTTTATAAAATATTTTATCATATTCTTTGTCGAAGAACTTTGATACTGTAATAGCAACCTAAGATTGTACATCATGTTTAATACAACACTACCGATCATAAACGCACAAAAAAAAATCAGGAACAAACGCAGGACCTAACTAGAAATCTGAAGATGGTGAATATCAAGCCGAAACTAGTAATTATCTAAAATAAAATACCATAATATGTTCAATTAACACAGAGGAGTTTTTATGCAACACAATTATTATATTATTAGTAATAATTTATAGATAATTTTATTGTTTTATCACCGGCCTCAAAAAATCTGTCTTACTGTGCACGGAAATCGCAGATTTCAATCGTCATCTAGCAGAATCGACGGAAAGCCATTTGGTAACACTGAATATGATGTACCTAGAATCCAATATCTCCAAGCCTCCCTGTAGTAATAGTCATATAATTCATTGATACAGGGTTTAATCTTTCGGGATAATCTGATGGTCTGCTCAATGTGATATCAACACATACGATTAACACTATGTGTTAAATTTCATGCAATTGGCAGCCCTGTACTGGTTGAGTCATATTTTCTTGCTCTTTATTGTAATCGTAAAGACCCTTACCCCCGACGCCTCCCTTCTCCGTTTCTTGTGTCAACCAGTCCCACACCTTAAACCGGGGTGGGTGTCCCTTTTGCCCTCGTCGGATGGTAATTTATTGTCACGCCGTGCAGAGAAGAATTTCTCTATTGTTGAGGGTTGGTGGATGTTAGGGGGGAAAGAGAGGCGAACTTAGTTAACTGAACCATTTCCGAAAGCGTTTGCTATGTCACGTGCTACTTTCTATTATACGGAAAGACTGAGATATATCCGATGATATCGTCGATCAAATATATCTTTTGCCAAAACGATTTTTGTGTTCAATTTCGTATTATTCTTCTCTCCGTTCACATTTTGGTCTTATTTTTCTTACTTTTCTTTTTTTATTGTTCGTCTTGTCCTGGCAATATTTTTTCCTTCAATTCTTGTTTCTGATCGCCACCTTGTCTTAAGCGGTCCATAGTTCGATTCTTGGTGTGGGCAATGAAATATATTTTAACTTTCGTCCTTGGCACTGGATGTTTAACTTTTGTCTCAGAGGTGGATTTGTGCCGTGATGACCACACTATCAGAGAGGTTCGCAATGTGTATTCTACCAAACTGTCAAAAGTTATACCAATCCTTACACTGGATTTAAGGTATCAAAAGTGGAGATAAAACACGATAAATATAGAAATGACTTTTGTTTCTGAAATTATTTGTCTTCTTAATATCATTCTTCTTGGTTTTTTAATAATTTATACTTATTTTTATTTCCCTAGAAATTCTCTATCTCTTTATTTTCTTCTTGTTCGTGGTGTGGTGTCTTTCTCCATGATTTGTTTTTCATTGTTTCTTTTGTTTTGTTCTTCAGTTTTTTAATCCAGTTTTTAATACTTGTTTATTTCTTTTTACTTTTATATTCTGTACATGATTCTTGTCATTATACTCGTGTGTTCGCTATTATTATTATTATTATTATTATTATTATTATTATTATTATTATTACTGCTTGACAAGCCACCCTGATAGTCTGGAGGCCCTTGCCCTTCATGGATTTCGTGGTTTATTCTTTATTATTATTATTATTATTATTATTATTATTATTATTATTATTATTATTGCTTGACAAGCCACCCTGATAGTCTGGAGGCCCTTACTCTTCATGGGATTTCATGGTTTATTCTTTATTATTATTATTATTATTATTATTATTATTGTCATCATCATTATTATTATTACTATTATTGTTATTATTACTATCATTATTTTTATTATTATTATTATTATTATTATTATTATTATTGCTTGACAAGCCACCCTGATAGTCTGGAGGCCCTTACCCTTCATGGGATTTCATGGTTTATTCTTTATTATTATTATTATTATTGTCATCATCATTATTATTATTACTATTATTGTTATTATTACTATCATTATTTTTATTATTATTATTATTATTATTATTATTATTATTATTATTATTATTATTATTATTATTATTATTATAAGTGCTTGACAAGCCACTATGATAGTCTGGAAGCCCTTGCCCTTCATGGGATTTCGTGGTTTATTCTTTATTATTATTTTTATTACTATTATTATTATTAATATTATTATTATTACTATTATTATTATTAATTGGGCGGCCGGGTAGCTCAGTTGGTAGAGCAGCTGGCTACGGACTGGAAGGTCCGGGGTTCGATCCCAGGTGGTGACAGGATTTTTTCTCGTTGCCAAACTTTCAGAACGGCCCCAAGGTTCACTCAGCCTTCTATAAAATTGAGTACCGGGTCTTTCCCGGGGGTAAAAGGCGGTCAGAGCGTGGTGCCGACCACACCACCTCATTCTAGTGCCGAGGTCATGGAAAGCATGGGGCTCTACCTCCATGCCCCCCAAGTGCCTTCATGGCATGTTACGGGGATACCTTTTTACCTTTTACCTTTTATTATTATTATTATTATTATTATTATTATTATTATTATTATTATTATGTAATATTTATTCATGTTTCTGTCCTTTCTTTTGACAAATATTCTCGCATCTCCTTTGTTTTTTGTTATGTTTTACGTTTTACTCTCAAGAACTCAGGTTTGTTTTTCCATCTTATCTCTTTGTGATCCTTGCCACACAGTTTTAGGGCGCAACTTCTCGTTTCTGATTCCGAATCTTGCAGAGCTCGCTGACCAGTACTAAAACGGATGTGTTTGCAACGTTAGTAGCTCCAGGAGGGTGGCAATGCCGGTTTCTGTAGGGGTGAGCGCGACTCCTATTTTTATTGTTCAAGCCAGTGGGCAGATTTATAATGGTCGTATAACTTTCTGGTAGTCATCAGAGCCGTACAGACAACATGATACCCAGAAGACAGACAGACAGGGTTGCACTGGGCTGCCTGGTCAGCAAGTTGTTGTATGCCTTCTCGCAGAGTTGTATTCATTCCAGATGATATCTCTTCCTTTATCTCTTCAATTTGATTCTTTGAACATAAAAATGAATCATGGCAAAACTTATATCACGCACTTCATTAATTTATCGTCCACTACAAGTAGTTAAACTGGATGGATCAATACAGAGTCATTAAACAAATACAAAAAGGGGGGAGGAGAGAGAGGTGACTGAATAACATCATTGAGCTAATTACAATGTGTTGGTATTGATGTAATATGGGTAAGTGCGTGCTTGTATGTATGTATGTATGTATGTATGTATGTATGTATGTATGTATGTATGTATGTATGTATGTATGTATGTATGTATGTATGTATTCTCACTGCAAATGGATAAATACCTAGAGACAGTGGTAAATAATTACCCTCAATAATGACAATTAATAATAAACACAACTAATAAATAATAATAATAATAATAATAATAATAATAATAATAATAATTACTTACTTTTAAGGAACCCGGAGGTTCATTACCGCCCTCATATATACCCGCCATTGGTCCCTATCCTGAGCAAGATTAATCCATTCTCAATCATCATATCCCACCTCCCTCAAATCCATTTTTAATATTATCTTCCCATCTACGTCTCGGCCTTCCCAAAGGTCTTTTTCCCTCCGGCCTTCCAACTAACACTCTATATGCATTTCTGGATTCGCCCATACGTGCTACATGCCCCGCCCATTTCAAACGTCAGGTGAAGAATACAATGCGTGCAGTTCTGTGTTGTGTAACTTCATCCTTCTTAGCCCCAAATATTTTCCTAAGCACTTTCTTCTCAAACACCCTTAACCTATGTTCCTCTCTCAAAGTGAGAGTCCAAGTTTCACAACCATAAAGAAAATAATAATAATAATAATAATAATAATAATAATGATAATGAGCATCTTAAATTAAATGAGGCATGATCATTTAAAATAACATTTAAAGTAAATCTAATTTGTGTCTTAACCCCAAGTTCGAACTAAAACTCACGAGTATGATATGTTCATACCTGCAGAAGTACTTTTCAGCACTATACTTAATGTACGTATGTATGCACATGTAGTCTATGTATGTATGTACACACATGTATGTATATATGCACGCACATGTATGTATGCATATATTTAGGGCTAGGATTCTTAAGTAAATAAATATTTTATTTGCACTGTAATAGAAACTCGTAATTGTGTTGTAAGTTTCTGACAAGGTCACCTGAGCATATATTTTAAATTTTGTTTTACATAAAAACATGTATTTTTAATTTTGTTATGTAAATACATATTTTCAAATATTCGCATAGACTACATAAGAATTACGTTTTCATCAAATAATTCTTGACAAAAGCCCCATCTCAGATTAAGCATCACTCAAATGTTCAGTGCAGTTGCTTAGACGTGACAGCTGGCCACTGTTTCTTGGAATTGCCTATTTGTTGACTTGTGGAACTGCAGTCTGCTCTCTCACCACAAGCGATAAGATCTGTCACCACTAAAAAATTGTACTGTAACTATGACACATAAACATTGATGTGTCATTTAGGTGTGTATTGTAAGTTATCATAACGCTGATTCAGGAAGTAATTATAATTTAATAAACATCAGCTGCCTCTGTTTCGTTTCCAATCATAAACCTGTCTCTAGGGAGTGCATGTTGTTTCTCAATGGCCAGGGCGCTCTTTTTCCCAGTACAAGGCAGTGTTCCCCGATAATCGTCAGTCATTTGTGATGGACAACTTGAGGATGAATCTCATTGTGTTCTGTAATTCTTCAGCAGTTGGCGAGACAGCATAATTTATACTGGTTAGTACTGCATATTGTTTGTGTTCACATAATTGAAACATAATTAAAAATTTTTCCTTTTTATTTTCCCGATTTTAGCACATAAAAATAAACATTTTCTCAATTTTTAGCACCTGAAAATCAGAGCCGTAGTTATGTTATGTATGTAATGTGGACTACATATTATGTAATGTACATATATATATATATATATATGTGTGTGTGTGTGTGTGTGTGTGTGTGTGTGTGTGTGTGTGTGTGTGTGTACTATGTATGTGCTCTACTAAATACTCCGGTTGTCCAGGCTAGCCCAGATGGATTTATACGTGTTTATGGTTCTCACAGTTACAAACCCGAAAGGGGAACGAAAGGATGTCCTCGATTAATTATTAAAGGCTATGTGATGTATCTTGTCTCACTGTGAAAAGAGAGAGAAAGGAGATATGTCTTACTTCGTCTCTGTTGTTATGGCGATGGGGGAGTGGAGCGGTGCCGTCCATCCATCCAGTGGCGGAAGGGACTAGTTGATACATTCTGTAGCGCAAAATAAAATAATAAAATGTCTCTCTTCGTACTGTGTAGTTCCGTCACTGAGCTAGTCTTTCAAGAAACTGAGTTCCGGTAGCCTGTACAGATGCCTCAAACTAGGAAGCTGCCTGGAGAGGGGTAGTAGTAGAGCTAACGGAGGGGGCCCACCTAGGCTCCGATACCCAGGTATAGTCATATTATCTGAAAAGTTGATCTCTTGACAATGCATTCAAGATGTATACTTTATTTTTTTTCATGGAGTGCAGTTTCATAGAAAGGGCTTTGCCGACAGACCTTCTACTGCCCCCTACTAATTGGTTGTCATAAATAAATGTCTTCCTTACTATGATGGAAATCTTGTCTTCTCTTGTTAGTAACCAATCACAACCCTCGGTCAGAAGAATTGACAGGTGCCCGTCAAATCCACGTGGAGGCAGAGTTGCCGCATCGTTTCCGAATTCCAAGAATCCCGTCAGTTTCACTGCATAATTTCGAAGGTCATCAGGATTGTGACAACTGTGCAATGTTGGGACTAGGGGACAGGATGGAATTGTCAGAGCTGTTGTGTAGAAAGTCATAAATCTGTAAATGGGTGTTCAAAGGAGCCACCGAACTGCACTCCTTGAAATAAAATAAGGTATACCCTCCCTATGCAGCCTTCTCAACTGTTATTAGAACTGAGCTGTACCGTTCTAGCCCACAGTGCACAGTAGTAGGCGGACAGTGGTAGGGGAGAAGTGCTCTATGCCCCTGCGCGAACGAGACAGCTTGCTAGTTTGAGGCATCTGTACAATAACAAGATTTTGAAAGGAATCCTGAAAATTTACAACCCTCCTATAATCTTCTCCCTCATTTGAAGGGACTTGGTTTTATTGCTACTGAGACAAGATAAACCTTACCAGGTAGTAACTGTAATATATGGTGACCGTTAGGAAGCTGCTTATGTCTCTGCGGGTGTGAAACTGTAGAATTCCTTATATCATATCTCTTTCCTATGCCAATTGTGGTTTAAATACATCAGGAAAACTGTCCGCCATCTCCGTAAAATATAATAATAAATTCGCATTTAGCAGTTGTCAGTCATTAGACAGAATTTCAACCGTTTCGCCTCTGCGTGGAGTAAGTAAGATCCGAAAGCGACAGTCGAGGGTTACTTATCGGGGTCTTCTAGAGAAAAAAAAAAAACTCTCTGAATGTCCCCTCCATTGCCTCTATCCCTCCAATAAATTTCACACCAGCTCTACCATTCTTTTCTTTCCCTCCTCTTTTTTTTTTTCTTTAAGTCTTTCTTTGCGTATTTCCTTTTAACCGTTTCGCCGAGTTTCAAAAGAAATCCATTTTCGGTAAGGGATGGAAGTATGCACACTTTGAAGGGGGGGTTGAGGAGGGTATTTAGAATTTACCGGGCCAACGATTTTCAATGGATTTTGGGCAGGCTCCAAAGTCACCATCAGCACAGCCCCATCCCACGCTGCTATTGAAGGGTAGGGGGCGTAAAGTTAAAAGAGAAATGGTGTAGTTTTCACGTCGACAAATTGGTATCTGCTACCCCCACCCACTGCTACTCTTCCCCCAGCGTTAGTTACGATCTGTGAAGTTTATTTTTTTACAGAAAATAATTCTGGTCCGCGTTACGGAATGTGATCTTTGCGAAGTTGTTCATCCAATGAACTGAGATGAACCAATTACGTATATCCTTCTTGTCGTTTAAGTAAATATAAATTTATTGGAAGCAATTTTCCTTCTAAACTGCTTTCACGAAATAAATCAAACTTTTCTTATAACATAAACAGAATTTATGTTTTCCTCTGCTGTATAGCAGAACCGAATTACATAAGTTGGCGTCTTCTCGTCTAAGTGTAAAGGGTTTGAAGTTCGAATATATCGCATATATTTTTTCTGAAGTAAATTCTTTTTGTTATCATCATCATCATCATCATCGTTGAATTTTTCGTCCGTCTAATGCTGTACAGAAAATTATGTCTTACTGATTTTCAGAAGAGATTTGAATGTCATCTGCATCTTATGCGTTTTTAGGCATTTGGGGTAAATGTGATCAGAATTTCTTAGACTTTGGGTATTCCACCGTGTTCTGGAACTTGACATTTCCAACGTTTCGGAACTACATAGCTTACAGGTTCCATCGTCAGGGCACATAGGTCGCCTACTTTGTTGGACTTGCTACTTCTGGCTATTCCAGATGACTGATCATAGATAATTCTTCGCTATTGTTTATGCAGAAAACTACTTACTAAAGTGAAAACAAACACTGTAAAAATCATGAACAAAATAAGCATACGTAATGAGAAATATAAATAATTGCTGAAAATAAGGTAAATTTGTTATGTAAACAGCTTCTCTGTGTTGATTGAAACTTAATTTTTTAGATATTTCATATTGTTTAATATCCTTTGTACGAGTAAGTATATACAGTATTTATGTTAGCTTGAATGATTTTATCATTGCATGTGTGGACAAATTTGGTGGCTTCTGTAAATAAAGGGGCTGCTTTCTAAAATTTGTTCTTGGTTTTGTCTATCCCTAGTAAAAATTATACAGAGTGGGTCACGAGGATTTACCGTCCTTTACGGAGCTTATTTCTGCAGACATTCGGAGCAAAAAATGTCATATAAACATGGGTCCTATTCTCAATATTTACAGAGTTACGCTTCGTTATTGGAACGCTTTACTGTGAACGCGTGATCTTGGTCAGCGTGCAGTCAGCAGCCAGCGCGAGCGCTACGGAAATCAAAGATAGCCGTATACAGTTACGTAGAGCGACGAGTGCCGTTCACAAACGCGCGGCCAAGTGGAGCCTACTCAAGCGGACGGCGAGATTTTTTAAAATATGTTGTAAACTCTCCAAGACTGTAAATTATATAGGATGCAAAATAGAACTGCAAATAATTAAGTCGGTGTAAGTGGTGTAATTTGTAATAATTGTGATAAGTGCGTAAGAATAATTTAATTTTCTAATTAAAAATATAAAAAGATGTCTGTACGAAGCAACTAAGGAGTTCACAGCACATTTTTAGTTTCATAATATGTGCCAATTAAAGAAATGACACTTCTGAATGGTTCATTCTCTATTTGTATTATTCTTGTACCTTTAAACTAGGGAAAAAATGTATTTTACGAACAACTTCAAATTAGTGTAACTCTGAAAATATTGGGAATAGGAACTATGTTTATATAACATTTTTTGCTCAAAATGTCTTCAGAAATAAGCTCCGTAAAGGACTGTAAATCCTCGTGAATCACTCTGTATTTTATTGGATATATGCTGCCTTTAACTAAATAACCTACTTTGTTATTGTTATTAAATCCAAGTGGTATTTTTATATGAATACTATTCCTGTTCACCGACTTATAGACACAGGTACACGGATAAACAGATGTAAACAAAGTACCGGAGCTTGAGCAAAGAATGCTGAACTGTAGCGTAGACTGTTGACTCGCAACTTGCTCTCCTTAACAAGCGAAGCTAGTATGATCGATGTGCACCAATGGAATGGAATGAAATTTACGGGAGGGGGGCACTATAGCCCAGTACTGCGACCTGTTACGATCTATTGCGCTAATCCTCAAGCTAGGCGCATTCCCAAACCCACACCGGCTGACTACACTAAGGTTCGCTCCGTATCCAGATTTCGAGCAGGTAACTCCCTCGTTCCTAGGCCAGCCCTCTCTGTGCGTCGCAGCCGACGATCGGAGAATGCTGTGGAATGATGAGGAAATGGCGGAATAATGTAGATGCTTAATATGGGAAAAACGGGAGAGCTCCGAAAAAAAAACTCCAACTGCGACCTTATCGCCACAAGTGTCACTGTGGAATTTTCAACAGTAATCTCACTAGAGGTTTTGATTTAATCGATATTTTTTTTAGTTGTTTATTTAACGACGTCGT
This sequence comes from Periplaneta americana, assembly GCF_040183065.1. Lineage (NCBI taxonomy): Eukaryota > Metazoa > Arthropoda > Insecta > Blattodea > Blattidae > Periplaneta > Periplaneta americana. The sequence goes on along the minus strand of NC_091118.1, from coordinate 55,721,683 downwards.
ATCAACTACGAGTTTTTTTAATGTTGATGAGATTAGTGTTGGCGAGATGGTATTTGGTGAGATGAGGTCGAGGATTCGCCATAAATTACCTGGCATTCACCTTACAGTTGGAGAAAACCTCGGAAGAACCCAAGCGGGGATCGAACCCCTGCCCGAGCGCAATTTCAGACCGGCAGACAAGCGCCTTAACCGACTGAACCACGCCGGTGGCTTCGATAAATTTGCGAGTGGAACACGAAAAGATTCATCTAGAGAAAATCAAAACTCGAGTGGGATTTAATTTATTGTTAGCCTACATGAATAAGAGAAAGTACAGTATATAAAAATTGGAAGAAATAAAGTACTCTAATACAATAAATTATTGATTGACTTACTGAAACTCTATTTAATTAATGTCAGCTTCACCAAAACGTTTAAACGGAGCCGCCATTTTCAGTTGACTGTCTATGCTGTAAACAAATGACTATCGCAAAGCATGTTTTATAATTTCAGTTTGAAATGTTGGCAAGCAAAGAAACAAATGGCAGGAAGATGATTTTTTATTTTAGTAGGTTATTTTACGACGCTTTATCAACATCTTGGGTTATTTAGCGTCTGAATGAGATGAAGGCGATAATGCCGGTGAAATGAATCCGGGGTCCAGCACCGAAAGTTACCCAGCATTTTCTCATATTTGGTTGAGGAAAAACCCCGGAAAAAACCTCAGCCAGGTAACTTACCCCGACCGGGAATCGAACCCGGGCCACCGGGTTTCGCGGCCAGGCTCTCTAACCGTTACTCCACAGGTGTGGGCTAGGTATAAAGGTGATAAAAACAAGAGAAAGTATATAAAGATTAGAAGAAATATTGTACTCTAATACAGTAAATTACAGTAGATATTAATTGATTTTCTAAAATTCTTTTTCACTAAAGTTACCTCCACCAAAATGTTTGAACGGAGCAGGCATTTTCAGTCGACTGTCTATGCGGGAAACAAATTACGATCCCAGAGCATGTTTTATAGTACCGTAAAGAGTTTGCAGTTGAAATGTTGGCAAACAAAGAAACAAATGCTAGGGTAGTGATATAAACAAACAAATGCTAAGGAAGGGATAAAATTTAAAAAATGCTAGGCAAGTGATAAAATTGTGCGTTGAGCAGCCATGATTGGTTGAAAGACGTCATTTCGTACCGTTTTATTTGTCGAAAGTAATATGACGTAGTAAAAGTGTAATAGTCAATGAAAAATCTCTGACCTCATGGAAGATGTGCACGTAACTTGTATTGAAATTAGCCAAACGCTGGACTCTAGTTATAGTTTCAGGTAAGATTAGACATTGTAATAACATTTAATTACATGATCAATTCTGTAAGTTAATCATCAGAGTGAAGAACAGCGTCTATATGAGTAGGCCTAGTTGTGTTGTTACTTGGACGAAATACTAGGAAGAGACCAGGAAATTGGTATGCTCTAGGGGCGATGGAGATTGCATACCCTGTACTTTTTTTGTCATTTATGAAAATACGACAAATATTTTATATACTCTGTTTAAAAAAATCAACATTTGGTCAAAAGCCAAGAAAAGTAGCATAGGCCTATTTATTTACGAAATATTGCTCAAAATTTAGCCGGACGAGATCAATACTTCATTATACTCTGCTCAGAATTTATAAATAAAACCAGTATTGGTTTACGCTTAATTTTAATCAAAATTTAGTGCACAACACATTTGAATAATTTCAAGGGAAAAATTGTTCCGGGGCCGGGTATCGATGCCGGGACTTCTGGTTGAACGTATCAGCGCTCTGCCAACTGAGCTACCCGGGAACTCCACCCGACACCGTCTCAACTTTTCCCTTTATATCCACACAACTCGCGTGGGCTGACGAACCGCCAGAGTCCCACATCGAGTGCACACAATCTCTGTGTGACTTGGAATTGTGGTTTTCTGTTAACGTACACAGTGACGTATATATTATGTAAATCTAGTTTTTCAGGTAAAGCTTCCTGTAAAGGAGATTTGAATAATTTCAAGGGAAAAATTGTTCCGGGGCCGGGTATCGATCCCGGGACCTCTGGTTGAACGTACCAGCGCTCTCCCAACTGAGCTACCCGGGAACTCCACCCGACACCGTCTCAACTTTTCCCTTTATATCCACACAACTCGCGTGGGCTGACGAAACGCCAGAGACCTACATCGAGTGCACACAATCTCTGTGTGGCTTGGAATTGTGGTTTATGCAAATCTAGTCTTTCAGGTAAAGCTTCCTGTAAAGCAGATTTGAATAATTTCAAGGGGAAATTGTTCCGGGGCCGGGTATCGATCCCGGGACCTCTGGTTGAACGTACCAGCGCTCTCCCAACTGAGCTACCCTGGAACTCCACCCGACACCGTCTCAACTTTTCCCTTTATATCCACACATCTCGCGTGGGCTGACGAAACGCCAGAGACCCACATCAACAATTTTTCCCTTGAAATTATTCAAATCTGCTTTACAGGAAGCTTTACCTGAAAGACTAGATTTGCACAACAAATTGTTCATATAATTTTATTTTCTGTTACAATTTTATCACTGTACATAGTGTATTGCAATATTGTTTTGGGTGTGAGAGTAGGACCAAGAATGCGGTGTAAATATATTTGTTTTGCTACAAAATGTAATAAAAACACATCCCTCCACCCGATCCTTTGGGACCCCTGATGATAAACGAGCCCACATTCCGCGAACATGTTTGTGAATCCTTAGCAAAAGTATGGCGAGTGTACAATAACAGAAAACAAAATAAACAAACAGGAATGTTCAATTGAATCAATATTTATATATGAAATAAAACAAGACCAAGAGAAGTATAAATGATATTTTGTGTAAATTCCTGCTACCGGGGGGATGTTAGGTCGGTGTTCGACTGTGGAGCTGCAGGTAACATACGAGCTTTGTGTCGTCCCTGGAATTTGTGGAACGTTTGTAAAAAAAATAGTGCTTTGTCCGTATCCAAAATATTTATGCACACACAAAATAAAACACACTGAAACAGAAGCCATCTCACCTGGTATTTTTGTTATTTAAATTTGTGACATAACGGAACTAGAGGAAGGAAAGCTCGAAATCGAACTCTGACTCTTGAAGTTGTGCGGAACAATAGCTGGTGCAACTTCCATTATAGAAATAACGTAGGCCTATACGATAACTAACCGCGAATTTAGTACGTAAATCATTTTATACACAGAGAAGTGAACTTGATCATATCACGGAACGTAATCTGAAAGAATAAGACGAAGACGAAGAAGAACAAGAAGAAGAAGAAGTTGATGATGATTATGATAATTATCAATAGCGGCTGGTGGTCAAGATAATGTGTGCTACAATTTCTATATAGGCCTACTGTATACACTTATATATATATATATTTATCTTAATTTGAGACACACCTAGTGACGAAATATGAAGTTCATATACTACGACGTTCTTTTCTACTGCAGAACTTGTCAATTACCCTGGTGTTAAACACCTCTATCTTGAACATCACACTCTTTTCTAATGACAGTATTGCAAGAGCAGTGAGACGATCCTGGGATATAGTGTTCCTTAAAGACGTTTTTATGCGTTTCAAGCAAGAAAAACATCTTTCTGGCTCAGCAGTTGTCATTGGTGTTGTAACCAAAATATTTAACAGCTTCGTTACTACAAAGAATGGATGCTGTAAATTGTTGGAGGCTATGTATTGTAACAATTGAACAGCTCCATCTATATTTCGGAAGTCGGGTCTTCCGTATAGAACTCCAAGTTGTGTCTTTCACACTCCTTTGTTCTGAATAGTATAGCTGTTAACAGCAACTTCAAGTTCGCGTTCTTAAAAATTATGAGAAAAATTGTAAAAAATTTTGCTGTTTAACAATTTTGTATTTTACTGTAATGTAAATAACCTTTTTATGCCTAAAGTCCCAACCCTGTGGAAAAGGTTAAGGAAGCATTTTTTGTGATGAAATCTTTATTCCCATAGACTTCCTATCGAATATTCAGTCTTTCCAAAGGTTATAGGGGCAGTACAGTAGTTCAAAACATCAGTAGCCGGAGTATAGATGTTATAATTTCCCTGATAAGTGAATGCAGTTTTATCTGGAGTGAAATTCAGTACATCTCTTTCATCTCAGAGATTGATAAACCGTTGGTTGGACCTGGCTGAAGACAAAGGGTGTGGACTTCGTACATAAATCACGGCCACCTGAAACACTGTGTAAACACTAAGGCCGTTCCTACGTGACTTGCTTAAAATTACCGAATCCCCTGGACCCTAAATCTGTTACCAGGCCATCAAACCGTCTACACAGTATTTTACGATCTACCTTTTCTTCTTCTTTTTTTATTTTGTATTTTCATTTATTTTTTTTATTTTACTTTCTCGTAGAAAGAATTCCAGTAGCTAATAGTTGAAAAGATGAACAGATAAAGTTCTTTATTATTATTTTATTTACCTTTCTGTATAGAAATTCATTTGTTAAGCGTGTAAGTAATTAACGGACAGCTGGCAGACAAACCATAAAACGCTTCTGTGTGAAGAACCGCTCGCAAGGACGGACAGACATGCGGTGTCTGTAGAAGGTTCACTATGTTGAGTTTTAACCCTGTACCAACGTTGTTTTTGTTCTTATTTACATCATAAATAATTTGAGAAGGACAAGTAAATTTCTGAGATACACAGCATCATGTGTAGGTGAATAAATACGCCACAAAAACTCCGAATTTTTTAAAAAGAAGTTCGGGTTTTATCAACAGTAATCTCACTAGAGGTTTTGATTTATCTAGAGAAAATTAAAATTCAAGTGGGATTTAATTGACTATTACACGATTAGAAGAAAGTATATAAAGATTAGAAGTAACGAAGTACTCCAATACAATCAAATATTAATTGACTTACGAAAATACAACTGTCTTCAAATGTATTATTGTACCATCTCAACATAACATATATTACGCTAGATGGCAGTAGTGTGTGTTATGCTTAGCTGTTTTCTTATTATCAGTTGTGGCAACTATGGAATCTTCATTGAACTTCGTGGACGGCTTTGTTGATTCAGTTTCATTTTTATTAAAACAGTTTCATTCCATTTCAATTATCCGGATCCCAGTAATCAACGTCACTTGACAGATGATTTTCAATAAATCTTAGTATTAAACAATCTCTGATACGTGACTATCCATAATATCATATAGCAGAAGCTATAACAAACATAACCTAAATAATATAAACAAGTGTTAGAAAAGTTTTAATTAGGGATGATGAAATAAACGAGAAAAGTTTTAATTAAGGATGATGAAATAAAAAATAAACATGAATAATTTTAAAAGGAACAATTATTGAAAGTACAATTTTCAAATTTGAATGTTTTAGTGGTTGGTAGTTCAGTTGATGTTATATTGGACGTATGCGTGAAGGAAATGGAACTCGTTGATGTACATGGTGTGTTCAACTTATTCAGGATTTCCGAATGGTGATCTTCATTTATTTGTAAATAGGATTTCAGGGAAGATGCATAGCTATGACCAGTGATCTTTATTAATTCTTGTTCTTGAATGCCAATGCGAGTCATATTTGAAACTGCTGTGCATCGACTGGAGTAGTTTGTAATTTTCTGTTTTTTGACTTCCAGACTAGTGCAGTTTGAAAAGTTGGCAAACAAAGAAACAAATGCTAGGGTAATGATAAAAACGAACAAATGCTAGGGAAGCGATAAAATTAAACAAATGCTAGGGACGCGATAAAATTGTGCGATAAGCAGCCATGATTGGTTGAAAGACGTCGTTTCGTACCTTTTTATTGGTCAAAAGTAGTATGATATAATAAAAGTGTAATAGTCAAGAAAAACTTCCATTCTAAGTAAGATACAAGAGTAAGAATTTATAACTTATTTGCTACGGTCTTACTAATAAAAACTATATATACAGACGTTTAACTGTCTTACTCTTATACAATGAGTAGCTCATTTATACGTCGTGTGTAAATTCCTTACTAATAATCACTACATACGTCGTGTATAACAGTATAACTGTTACACAGCTACGTCATAGTTTCGTCATTACTTCGTTACGAAAGGTAATAGAATATCTGAGGTTCTCTATTGCATCCGGTAGAGCGCTCTAGTGTGCCGTGTTAAGTATCGATAGTACAACTGGCTCTGATCGATTACCACACTATATTTTGGTCAAAGAATACAAGCTATACCAATATTATTCTAATTATTCTGTGCTCTTTGGTTTGTTCTTCTGTGGTTACAAGGTAACCATCTTCATAATGTGACAGTCGATACGAACAGCTGTTAGCGGCCATTTTTTCTCTATAGACAACGCTTAAATAAGGGGTTTCGTGTATTTAACTACTGCAAAGCAATTCCCATTGTATAGTTACAACCTGTTCATACATCCATCGCTTATGCATGGTTTATTAGTAAAGTTTTCTGTCTCAACTCTGCATAAATCTCGTATAAAAACTATGCACGGTTTATTAGTAAGATTGTAGAAGTCAGGATTTACAATTACAACACAAATATTTGAAGAAAATTGAAACGTCTTCCTTCTTTTTACCAGATGAAGGTTTTGACCTTTCTCTTCACTATTATTTTTGTTGTCAGCATATTCTATGTATTTTATTTTTGTTTCTCTCTTATATTTTACCCCTTTTCTACAATGTTTATGTATTCAAAAGCCACCGTAATTGCGTCATATTTTAATTACTCCTGTCTTTATTTTCCCCAATCTCTTTTTCTTTCGTCTTTTGTTTCTCTTTCTTTTCCGCTTTTGCTTTCATTGGCTTGGTTTCCCTTTCCTTGATTAATATATTTTCTCTCTTTTATTGTGAAAAGTCTATGTTCCAGCTACAAGAGGGAGTTATTTTATAGTTTTGACACACAATGTTTAGTCTAAGTCAGCCGTAGCATGGTAACAGAAGTGTAAAATGAAACCGTTACTCCACATCGATGGACTGCATTGTATTATTTTAGTTCGAGTTTTGAAGTTTCACGAAATAATTGATATTTTCTTAAATCCCTGTCAATTTTTTCTTAATTTATACATTGAGAGTATCAGATTTCTTTTTAGTTATACTTTATGTTCCTTCGTGTACTTTTATATCTATTCACTTGTTCGTTTCTTCATTTCTTTCATTCTCTATCTCTATTCCTCCAGTTGTTTAAAATTTACATAATATGTTTATTTTTTTTTTTTTTTTAGGTTATGGATTACTTCATTTGTATTTCCATTAATCGTTCCTTCATTTCTGTCGTTACATTTTTAACGTCCTACTTTGAATTGTTTAATAATTTTGTTTGTTTTTTGTGTAACTCTTTGAAACCTTCGTTCTTTCTCTTTCACAATTTCACTCATTAAAGGTAAAAATATTTATTTCAACCTTACTAACTGCTCTATTCTTTCTTGTTTGTTTACAATTATTATTATTATTATTATTATTATTATTATTATTATTATTATTATTATTATTATTATTTACGTACAGTAGACGAGAAGGTGGAAATATGGGCTAGGAGTGGTAATATGGGCTATCTTGTTTTTTTTTTACTATATATGTTGTTGTTACCTACCGAAAAAGCTCTAAAACTACATCTCCTGTCCATCAGCCTGCTTGCACAAAGAAACAAACCAGTTTGTCTTTGTGGTGTGGATGTGGTGTGTTCTTTGTGTTTTTCATCAATTTCAAAGTTTTTGCAGGTATGTAGTTTCAAATTGATTGAAAGAAATATATTTCGTGTTTAGAAATCGCGCTTGATGTGTTGCACTGACTAAGAATAGCTCTATCACATGGCATAAGAGTAATGTTTATTTAGAACAACAATTGCCATACACAATCTTAGAAACCTTCATGAGTCGATGCTGCTAATGTGGGCTACCGCTATGTGTCAAATATAGGATAGGTAGCCCATATTACTAGCACATCAACACGTCCCGTATTTTCACTATCGTGATTTGCTTTATTTGTTACAGAATATTGCCATCCATGTGACACAGGTTTCCTACTTATGTTTCTTTCTTTTTTTTCCCCCCAATTTTATTTTCAAATTTTTGTGGTAGCCCATATTTAGACTCTACTACCTATAGAGGACCAGTTCGCCTTTCTTTAAAAAAATAATCATATGCAAATATCTATTGCAACTATTGACCTTTAAGACTGGAAAAATTGTATATGAATAATTACTCTGTATGTCAATAAAGATTTCCAAGCAATTTGTCACACCATTTTCCATTATTATGAGGAAAACAAAATGGTAGCCCATATTTCCACCTTCTCCTCTATGTTTGTCTGTCTCACTGACTATATAGCTGTTCTTTCTATACTAATCCCTTATTTTCATGCGTTTCTTTGTTGTTCCATAATTTATTCGGTTGTTACTTATCTTCTAACTTTTATCTAGTATTTTTCTCTTTCCTTTCGTAATTTGTTTCATGCTTCTTTCAACTTTCCATTTTTCTTCTTTTAATATTCACTTTTTTCTTACGTCTCTTGTCCTTTCCTGCTTACATCATTCACCTTTTTTTAAGTTTCATATTTTGTTTCACGTCTTTCTATCATTCTTTGTTTCCTTATTTCTTTCTTCTATATGGAGCGTGCGCACTGTATTCGACGTACAACACACTCTAGCGTGTCAATTTACAACTAAATAATTGCACAAAAACACGTGCTACTCTTGAGTTTTTTTCTGCGCGCGCATACATTAAAATGACATATTTATAGCAGTAGTGATATATTTTTCAATTTCTTCAAACTCGTTGCCGTGGTAAGTTATTACAGACTTGCTCCCACGTGATCAGATTTTTAACGAAGTGTCCGGGGAATTCCCCAGACCTGGGCAGAGGCGATTCAATCAGTGCAATTAAAAGAAGAATTTACTGCGCGATAGTTTTGTAATAACACCAATTATTCGTGATTTAAGAACTGGCTTTTGTCGATTCTAGTAATCTGATTTTGTTTTAACTCTTAACTAAAAGAGTGATTCAATCATTTCATTCGATTCGTAGGAATATAATAATTCTGAACAATTTAAGTTAAGCTGTGCCTCCTATTGATGTTGCCATTCAGTGCTTCGATTCAAAACTGTATCGTCTTATTATTGAGTTTCTAAATTCTCAATAGGTGACGCCTTTATTCACTCGGTAATATACAGAGTGAATCGTAAATATTGTAATTTGAGGGGATTATTCTTCGAGATATTTCAAACAAAATTTTGCTCGTTTTTGTTTCCTTTTCGATACTGTTTTCGCTGTAAGAAAAACCCTAATGTAAACATAAGCACGTTGCTGTCATACCCGTGATTGGCTCCCTGTCGAAACACTCACATGACGCAGGAAAATATAGTTCGTATTTGGAAACCACAATCTTGTATTATTTGAAAATAGAACATTGAATTCTAGTTGTTAAATACGATGAACCATTTAACTTTACTCATATGTAAAACGCTATGTAAAAGAAAAACTAGTTTTATATTTTGTTATGTACTATAAACGCGAATGAATACCGACAGTAATACCGAGGTAGTCTGTTCTTGTAACAAGCCGGCGTCACTTGAGCTCGTAGTTGTTCACGTAAGCACGTGGTACTGAAGTATGGCTTTTGCATCCTCAACTGTCCATTGTGAAGATATAAGACTTAAAAATAATTTAATTACAGTAATTATAAAATAAATGTTTCCTAAGCAAACGAATGCACAGTAGTGAGGTTAGACCTACTTGACGGGTAACGGGAAATGTTTAACATGAAACAGAATGGACAACAGTAGGCGGGAACACGTACTGAGAATCTATGGCGCCAAACAGCGGCCAATGAAGCCTTACTTCCGTCACGTGCTATTATTTTATATGAAACATTCCATAGCGTGTTTCGGGAAAGCCATTTAATTTCCAATATGACCTGTCAATTTAAGAGTGCGGTGTATCATGATAATAAATGATTGAAAAAAAAAATAGTTTTGTCTATTAAATATGCAGAAATTTGATCTGAACGAATGTAACCTTTCGTTCTATAATAATCATTTATGCAACAAGTGGATAATCTTGATGATTATGGCATGAGTGAATGTTTTATCGTTCGTGCGAAATTTTCACGACTATCATAATAAGATTATCGTCGAGTTGGATACACTTTATGGCATCTTAGCATTATACATTGTAGGAAATAAACTATGAAAGAAATTCGGGATCTATAGCTGACAAATTGTCTTCATTTATTCGTATCGATTAGTTGCCCCTGGCTTTGGCATTGAGTAAAGAGAAGTGGATGACCTTGCAGGTTATATTACAGATGTTCCTTTGTTTTGTTAATGTAGTTTCTCTGAACCACAGAACTGTCTTATGTGATATTACAAAAGTGATACAAAATTGTTAATGATAGGAAATAAATGAGGCGTTTCCTTGTGTCCTGCATTTAATTTCTTGTTACACGGCGCGTAGAAGATAGTCAGACGAGTTGCATGAATCCCGACCCAAGCGTTCCGGTATTACGTCATATAGCGAATACGTCATTGCTATTATCGGCACGCGTGCCGTAATACGACGATTAAGAACGATATTCGATATAGTAACAACCTGCTTATAATCCTAGCATGGCATAAAGGAATTTTACAATGTTACATTTGTTCGGAACAAATTTCTGCACATTTAAAGAGCAAAAGTAAAATTATTTCAATCATTTATTATCATAATACACTGCTCTCTTAAATTGACTGTGTATTTTTAGTAGGTTAGTTTGCGACGTTGTATCAACATCTCAGGTTATTCGTCTGAATGCGATGAAGGTGATAATGCAGGTGAAATGAGTCCGGGATCCATCGATAGTTACCAAGCATTTGCTCGTATTGGGTTGAGGGAAAACCCCGGAAAAAACCTCAGTTGACTGTGTATATTGGGAATTAAATCAATGGCTTTCCCAAAACACGCTACGCAATGTTTCATATAAGACAATTTTTATCTCGAAAAGGAAGGGAAAACTAACAAAATTGTACTAAACATTGTTAGAAATATGCCTATCTCGAACAGTGACTTCTGAAATTAACGATATTACTTACTGTTCACTCTGTATATGCTTTATTTAAAACATTTTTTTTTCAGATAAACAGATTTGACGTACACGATCAAATTTGACTTACAATTCAATACCTTTTAATGTCAAACGTTTCCAAAGATTGATCAGTATTGAAGACGAATTGTCACATTATTAAAATGTTTGAAAACATTTTAAAACATGTACTGTACTTCAAGTTCATTATAGGGTTTGTAGGCCTACCTACCACATTTTACGATATAAATATGTAAATTATTGGGAAAATAACTAGGTTATAAAAACAATATTTGTTTTACCTAATTGTATGATATCCTGAAACGAAGAATACAGTATTATGATTGCATATTGTTTTAAAGCAAAATATTTAGGATTAATATTCGCCTATGTTATACGTCAAAACATTCATCATCCAAAAATTTCGTAATATTATTGGTATATATTTGAGATGAAGAGATTTCGTTTTAAATAGAGAAATTTACATATTTTAAGTGGGAAATTTAATTCTTAATGTCTGTGGCTACTGATAAATTCACTATAAAAGTTCAGATTTAATGAAGTGGTAGTAAAAACAAGTTTATTATAAAATCTGCGGAATTTACTCTCGATTTACATTTGTAGATATCTAAATTCCATTACGAAAATCTTCGAACACTTACAGTGACATTAATGTGTGAAACTAAACTACGATTTTAAGGTTGGGGTCTTGAACCACATTGGCCACCTAGTGGAGAGAATATTTCCCGCCCTTTGTTCACTTTAGGCAATGGGACGAACTGTGAAAACAAATGACGGTGCCCAAGGGGGTTACGAAGGCAATGTGACAAAAGACAGACGCCGCCCGCTTTCACTGCCTGCCTGCCAGCGCCTCCTGGCGGCCGGATTCGGAGATTTACGACTGCCGACGCCATTGTACTTTTTAATTGCATTAACATAGAGTCGGATTTCATCAAGTTGCCTGTTTCAATTAACCGTGGCTGACCCATTACACGTGTTCAGACGGCTTTGTTAATACCCTATTTACAAATAGATAGCTAATTAAAAGAAATCGGCACCCATTGCTCCTAAACGTTTTATATGGAGCGTTTTTTACGTTAGCTAATGTTACACTAGTGTTCAGTGGAAAATTGGTACAAGATTTACCACAGTATTTTCGTAAAACACGTTTTTCACGCCAGAAATCCGGATCAAGCGCATATGGATTCAGTAGAAATCTATAGCGGACGAAAATGGTGATTGCTATGGTTTTAATGGACAATTAACGCCGATTTATTATTTCCTAATTCATTCATTATCATTGGTCAGGTGTAACGTATAGCCTGCTAGAACCAGTGACCAAACTCGTGCGCATTCGCGACTTTCTAGTTTCGTTGAGGTTCCATTCACACTGACAAACAAACATTCTCATGGAGGCAGATAAAAAAAATATTTTTTTTTCCACCATGTTAATAATGTCGAAACAAGTGCTTATGCAGGGACATTATTTTATTTTTTCTTCAATTTTTATTGTACCTGAGTTTTTTAATGTAGTACCGTACTTCTTTCCCACTCCTTCTACAAGTGAACTCCCATCCGTCCTTCACACAGAACCAAGGCCGCACATGCAAAGTCATTTTACGGTCATAGTAAACAGTACTAAGTGGGCATAGTACGTTCCAGAAATATTGTCGCCTTTTCCAGTGAAGAAAGAGCATTCAATATTGAATCATATTTTCACACAGGTACTGTCGTCCGTTTGCCTACGTCGCATCCCGATTTCCCCCACCTGCTTCTGCTCGCCCCTCTGTAAAGGCTAGTGGCCGGGCTGTCTTAGCTCTTTTCTGAAGTCCTTAATTTCTGTTAGGAATTGGACGTGTACGTAATATTATATAACTGTTTAAAATAACTTAAATAAAAGAGCCTCGTTAAGTAATTAACTGTCACGTGATTTCCCTCTTTCTGCAATCTTGCGACAAAACCACTTGGACGGACAGTAAATAGCATGTCTGAGTAAATTTTTCGTGCGGTACGGGTAGAAGTGAAGGTACTCCTAAGGTACTCTGTTATAGAGTAGGTACAGAATTATTTCAACATGAGTTACTGTTTTTATGTACGAAGGACGAAATTGGAATTAGGTAGGCTACAATATAGTGCGATGATAAGCAAAAAATAACTGAAGCCTGTATCGAAATGAACGGCCATCATTTTCAACAATTTGATTAAATATCTACAGTAGGTTATTATTATTTTTCAATTTAAATGCACTCTCTATATTCTACGCCTGTATGGTAATGTGCTGTAGACAATATACTATACATTGCATAATGAATAGGCGTACTAGTTTACCTAAATGGAGGAACTATTTTTCTTCCTTCTTATACCTAGTAAAGTGATTTGTTTGTATTTTATGCTAGTACCATCAAACTCCGGTCGTGAATGGTAACATAGTGTTTCCGTTCTCAACGTTACTCCAAAGGTATAGTCAGGTTAATATTAGAAATGTTAGTAAAAATAAAATGGTGTCCCGGTACAAATTTTGGCCATTTGCGCGCAGTGATGAGGGCTGTCCAGAAGATAAGTTTCCATGGGGCATTTACAAAAAGAAAACACAATTTTATAGAAAGATTTATTGGAACAGATACAGCAATTGTTAAACTATTTTTCAACATACGGTACTCCCAAACGATTTTGAGACATTCGTCGTACCATGAGATCAACTTTTGTATCCCTGTGTCGTAGAAGTTTGCCGCCTGGGATCGGGATCAGTGTGTGACAGCCATCTGCACCTCTCTGTTGATCCCACGGTACGATAAATGTCTCAATTACTGTGGGGAATATGTTGAAAAACAGCTCAACAATTGCTGTAACTATTCCAATAAACTGTCTCATGAAATTATGTTTTCTTTATGTAAACGGCGTCAGGGAAACTTACCATCTGGACAGCCCTAATAATTGCGCCCGAGTGGCCAAAATTTGTATAAGCACTTGTTTTGACAATATTAATACCGTTGAAATAATAAAAAAAACTTTTTATTTGCCCCCATGAGAATATTTGCTTGTGATCCCTATCTGGACAGTTCCGAGTAGGTTACTGTGTAATACTCGTATATTCCACTATGCAAGGTCCTCTATTTTAGACTCGTGATACACCTTTGTAGGTCGAAAAATATGGAATTTAATTTTTTTATACAGGAACTTTTCTCTTTCTTGTGATGAAATAATGTCTTAGATATTTCTGTAATAGTGTCTGAGATATGTCTTTTAACTTTTCCCAGTGTTACTTTACTAATACTTTAAATTACTCGTTTTCCGAAGCTTTAAAATTTACATTTCCCCCCCCCCTGAAAACTTAAAAAGTTTTGACATATTTTGATGAAATTATGCATGCTTGCATATTTCTGAAATCTTAACATAAACGATGTTACCTCTAACAATTCTTATCTCAGATGCCAGAAAGAAGTAAATCCAAATTCTCCATTTTGAGATATGATGAGATGAATATTCCAATTTGCACACAACTTTATGAAATTTCCTTCCTTTGTATATCGAAATGTATAAACCTGGATAACGTAATTGTACAGTATGTGACTCTCAACCTAACTTTCAGTGCAACTCCTTATATTAAAATCGCTGGGGCAAGTTACACAGGGTGAGACTCAGTTTTGCAGCCACCTACATCACACCCCTCACATCTCGGCGGCAAACAGCAAGTGGAGGGGGGGGCACACAGGAAGATATTTTGAGTTTATTACTGATAATCTCGGAAGTGTTTATAGTGCGACAACCAAGCTAAGGATTTGTGTGGCAACTCTGTCTTCCTTTGTCTTGTGGCGGTGGAAATGCGGCGGTGACGAATTTAAAGTCTATTTGCTGGCCCAAGCGGGCATAGTCCATTTTATATCATGGAGTGCAGTTCGGTGGCTCCTTTCTGACCCCTCGTCCCAACATTGCACAGTTGCCACAATCCTGGCGACCCTCGAAATGAGAAGATTCGTGGTCGTCATCCCCATCTGGACGCCACGTGTTTTGAAGAAGAGAACGTAATATCACAAGCTGACCGCTCAATGAATACTACAGAATACACCCTCAATGATACTTTCGTGCTAACTGACGGGATTCTTGGAATTTGGCAACTCTGCCTCCACGTGGATTTAACGGGAGCCTGTCAATTATTCTGAAAGAGGATTGTGATTGGTTACTGACAGACGAAGACAAGATTTTCGTCACAGTAAGAAAGACATTTATATTTATGACAACCAATTAGTAGGGAGTAGTAGATCTGTCGGCAAAGTCCTTTCTGTGAAGCTGCACTCCATGAAATAAAATGGTCTTTAGCGGGTAGAAGGGAGTTCAAAAATAGACATATTACTTTATGGGTTGATTATATAAATTAATCTAAATCGGTTTATTTAGTATTCACTGAAGAACAAGGAATATCTAGATAGGCCTACATTTTGACCACAAGAAACCCTGTGAGCGTACAGTGCAGCTTTCTCCAAGCCCGCTGTCTTAGAGCCAAAGATGTACAACGGTCGATTGTAGAATGGATCACTCAGCATCACATTACTCCTAAAAAAGCAAATTACTTATTTGTTTATAAGTATTCATTTGTACTTGTTTTTCCTGTATTTAATTTTCAATCTCTTTCCCATTCATACTTCCAGGGTTGTTTTTTTCTCTTTCTTTCTCTGTATTTTCCTGCATCTTGCTTCCTCCTCTTTCGGTCTGTTTATTATTTCTTCATTCTCTCTTTTGTGTGTTTCATTCATTCAACTTTCGTATTTAGTTTCTTCCTTCTTTTCGGCCTTTTAAATTTATTATAGTTTCTTCATTGTCTTCTCTCTTCCTTTTTCTCTCCCCTACATTCTTTTTTTAAAGTTCTCCTAGTTTTCCTGTAATATTTATTTTCGTTTTCCTTACTTATTTTATTTCTCCATTGTGTATATTATTTCTTTCTTTATATCTCTCCCTTCTACATAATCAATTTTTCCTCTTTCTGCTTCAGCGTTTTTGTTTCATTCTACCCTTTACATTTCTTTTATTTATTCTTTAATTCTTTCTATCTCTTTTGCCATTAGGTTCCGTGCTTTCTTTTTCTTTCTCTCTGTTCTTTCTTTCCCGTACTCAATGTTTTTCTCTTTCTGCGTTATAAACTTTGTAATATCCGTTCTTCTCAGTTTTTATATTTGACTTAATCTCTTCATGATCTCTCTCTTTTTCGTAGTTCTGTATTTTTTTTCGCATTTTCATATCTCCTTTCTTTCTTTTCTTTTGTTCATTGCACTCTTTGTTTCATTCCTGTTAATTGTTTTATTCTTTCTCCTGCATGTTGTTTAATCCCTCTTCCCTATTTCTTTCTATAATTGCTTTTTCTACATTCATTAATTACTGTACTTCTATATTACATGTAATTATAACTGTTCTCATAATGTTCTCTACTGAAAATTTCGTTGAATGCATAAATGTTGCAAATACCTCGAAAGTGGTGCAGGGGTCCAACATGTATTTGGTACTGAATATCATCCTACCGGCCATATACAGCAATTATGCAGATCAAGGGATAGCGTACTTAATAGATAACAGCCTGTGAGAGAGCCACATAACGACGTTCACTTGTTTCTGGATGTTTTGGTGTATTAAAGCTCATTACACTGTACGTTTTCATTAAAGCCTGTAACCATGATGGCAGAGCAGTGTGTCATGTGTTTGTAAAAAGCCTTCTAAAAATCGATTCTGAGAGTTATAAAAAGGAGTAGTAGGTTTTGCTGCGAAATTAATCTCTTGTATCTCAAGCTGGAATGAAATTCCACGTAAGTTCAATGTCCAGGTCATCATGACGTGGTACTGCAAAAGTATGAGTATATGAATCCTGGCTTATTATTATTATTATTATTATTATTATTATTATTATTATTATTATTATTATTATTATTATTTATATGGCTAACCTTTTGTGTTATTCTCAAACATTAAAATTTAATGTACTTTTTCTTTCTTTCTTTCTTTCTTTCTTTCTTTCTTTCTTTCTTTCTTTTTATTCTTAATTTAATTATTTCTCATTACATTCGTTTATTTATCCATGTATTCAGTCATTATTTTTTTAGTTATTAAACTAAGGAACATAAAATATACTTAAAAAAGAATTATGAACATAAAATATATCATCAAATAAAGGAAAAGAGATCAACATAGACTAAGATAAGAAATAAATACCGCTGTATGAGCTACTGATTTGTTAATCATCGATGGAACTGATGATAGTGAGATTGTATTTGGCGTGATGGGCAGAAGATTCGTCATGAATTACCTGACATTTGCTTTAAAGTTAGGGAAAACTTTTGAAAAACACCAGTTAAGTAATCGGTCTAAGCAGAAATCGAACCCAGATTAGGGTTTCCATTCATTTCGTTTTTTTCCGGGACAATATTTTTGGTAAAATGTCAAGGTGTCCCGAATTCTAAGTGCACTTCCTGAAGAATAACTGTGGGTTACAGATTTTATTCGTTAAACATTTTTATCTGTTTCTATTACAATGTTGGCAATATTTACGGCGATGCTCATTTTTTGCAAGTGACACATAATTATAAGTTTCATTTTGTTGTCTCGGAATAAATTCTGTGGTTTATAAATAACACAGCATTACAAGTACCGTATCAATATATCTGAATTAAGTTCTGTAACTTAGAAGTGATACAAAATTAAAGGTATCAACTCAATATATTTTTATTAATTCTGCACTTATAATTCTGCGATAATATTGTCTTTGAACAAATTCTGTAGATTAGAAGCGACACAGAATTAAAAGTTTTATCTCGTATTTGAATAAATTGTGTAGCTTGAAAGCGAGACAATTACAATTATCTCTATATCTCTGAATAACTTCTGTGTGATGCAGTGATGCATGATACAAGTATCATCTCAATATCTCTGAATAAATCCTGTAGCTACTTTTGTACTATAAGTAACATAACACTGGTTATCAGTGATATTTTAAATGTACAATTTCTGCTGTTTCTTATGTAATTTCATCTGCTGATTCCTAAAATGAAGTCAGAATTTTTCTATCACCCACCATTTTTTGTAATTCTAGAAAAACTTGTTTATTTTTGTTGCTATACAGTATATAGTCCTTAACATGTTATTGGAAAGAAAATATTTCAAATATTTCATTTTATTGCTTTAACAATTGACCTATAACTTTAGATCATTGTTGCCTGTGAAGTCAGAATCCATAACAATGAATTTTATTCCTCATAAGACTGTGAGAGTTAGCATTAATTCTCAATTGAGTTAGAACTTACATTAATGAAACACGTTTCATAACCTGTGTTTTCTTTTTCCTAGTTTTAAGTGTGGTAAAAGTATCTTATAAAGTGAAAAATACCTCGAAATATTGTCTAAGACACATAAACAATTTTTGTTATGCCTGTGGTTAGTTAACTTCGAAAGCACACAGGCTAATTTTACTACACTAGTTAAAAGAGCTTACGAGTGTTATTTTGATTGAAAAAATGATGAGGATAGGAACTGGGCCCCTGAAATCTGTTGTGCTCCATGTAATTATATTAACTGAATGGCTGAAAGGATCCCGTCATATGCCTTTTCCAGTTTCAATGATATGCTGAGAACCTAAGAATCATCCAACAGACTGTTTCTTTCTAGGAACCACAGATCAGAAGATTACAGAGAACTTATCAGCGAGCTGATTCAGAACTATAACGTGATGGGGTGTAATATGTCTCAAAATAACTTCTTGGATCCTCATCTTATTTTTCTTTCCTCAAAACCTTCGGATAGTGAACGACGAACGTAGAAGCGTTTTCATTAGAATTTTTTCTGAAATGGAAATGCGATACTAGAAAGAATGGAGACCAAATATTCTGTCAGACTACTGCTGGACACTCAAAAGAGAAGTTCCCAAGCCAATTATAGCCTAAGATCTATTTCACACACATTTTAGGTAAGAAAATATGATTTCAGGTAAAATGTTGCAAGATATCAATACAAGTAAAGTTTGAACTATATTTCGTATAATTACTCAAAAACCCTGGGCGACAGAGATATTTTGAAAACAGATTTGGAATCAGCACGAAAAATACTACAAGAATTATCCCTTATATTTGTGGCTTGGTTCTAAAAGGGCCAATGTCAATTTTTGCACTTTTGAGTTATATACACTTTCGAGCTTATCTTGGTCTGTTCTTCCATATACTAAAAGGGCCAATGTCTGCTGCAGTTAATGTGGAAGGTACAGAGCATTCACAAGCCAATGTCATAGGTTCACTGTACAAAATAAGCAAACTTCAAACCCATTTATCTCAAAACTAACATTTTTGACATTGGCCCTTTTAGAACCAAGCCACAGATTTATCTTTTAACAAAATATAAGTTTAATTTTATCGGCCGGTGCTAATTAGAAGTATCTCTTCGTCTTCTTAAATTCTGTAGCTCAAAAGTGACACATACAGAAATTATGCCATCTCAATGTAGGATAACTTCAATTCCTTGCAAGGGATATATAATTGGAAATGTCATCTCTTCGCTTCCTAATAGTATTCTGTTGTTATAAAAGAATGTTAAGTAGGGAAGAGTTAGGTAGTGTCGGACATAGGGTAATATCGGACAGTGCGTTTCTTTCATCTACCACAGATGGTAGTACCTGAATGACGTGGTTACGTAACTATATGCGACATCACAGAAACGTAACCATGTCATTCAGGTGAAAAAAAACTCGCTGTCCGATATTACCCGATGTCCGATACTACCCAACTCTCCCCTAAATAATTACGGATAGGCCTATCTCGTTTCTCTGAATAACTTCCTGTAGCTTAGAAGCAATAGACCTACATAAATTCAGTTGTCACCTCGTTTCTTAACGGCCTGTGTAATCATAAAATGCTTGTTTAATAATTACGATTATGATGATTTAATCTTTTTATTGTCACCTGCAATTTGAAAGGGAGTAGAGCTTGCAATTATCACGTAATCATTTTTCAATAACTCTGTCCCAGGAAAGTGATGGTAAATAAAGAATGGTATTTGCAATTGCATGAATATACAGCGAGTTTTGTTCTGTTGCTTTGGAAACCGTTGCTGTGGGAACGCCGTGTGGATTAACAATTAGGGTATCGATATTACAGAGCGTGACTGTGGCGTAATCATGTAATAACCATACATGTGAATTAGTATTCAGGGTGGCCTGGATGTGTACATCGTGAACTTTTATGACTCCCTTGAAAAAACCGCGGACTGGTTATTGCAATTGCATATGCAGATTGTTCAGTGGGACCACTGTGCCATCACGACTTACTTTCTGTGTCTTTATTCGTTTCTTTGGTTTTTTACTTATTTGCTTTTTTGTCATTTCTTTTATTTCTTCAGTTTTTGCTTTCAGTTCCTGTTTCCCTTTTTCATTTTATGTTCTATATTCCAAATTTTTTCCCTTGTTTTTTCTATCTTTTCTTTTTGTTTATCCTCACCTTTTTTTTTTTTTGAACATATGTATCTTGTTATCTTGTTTCTTTCTATTTTACCTTGTTTTTTTAACAAACATAATCTTTTTTTTTCGACTATTTCGTTTCTTTCAAAACTATTTTCTCCATTACGTTCTCTCTTTCACAATTCGTTATTCTCTAAATCTTTTTCTCCCCCTCTGTTCATGACATATGTAGACATATATAGACTATGTGTATGCATATTATACACACTTGGTTACTGTGACTTTGTTTAGTAGTCCCTTTTCTATCGTCTCTCTCCTTTTTTTTTTTTGTTTTTTTTTTTTCAGCTTTACCTTCTTCGGTGCTTTTTTCTTTCTCTTTGGTCCTTTCACTCTCTCTTTATTCATCTCCTCCTCTTTGACTCCTTCCTTCTTTCTCTCTTATGTCTTCATCTAGTTAGATTTTTTTCTTTCTTACATTCTTTTCCTCTTAGATTCTTTCTCTCTTATAAAATTCGACCTTAGTTTCTTTCTTTCTTATGTTCTTTGTCCCTTAGATCCTTTCCCTCTTAGATAATTTTAGTAGGTCCTTTCTCCCTTAGATAATTTCCCCTCAAATTATTTTCCTCGTAGATTCTTCCTCTCTTAGACCCTTTCCACCTTGGATTTTTTCCTCCTCGGATCATTTCTTCCTTAGATCCTTTACCCCTCAGAACATTTCTTCGTTAGATCCTTTTTCTCGTAATAGATCGTCTCTTAGATCTTATCCATTTTAGAACTTCTCGCCTTCAGATCCTTTATCTCTTAGATTCTTTCCCTCTTAGATCTTTTTAGTTTTACCTTTGGATTCTTTCCTCATCAGATCCTTTCTCACTTAAATCCTTTTCCTCTTACATATATTCCCTCTTATAGGTCTATTCTTCCCCACCTTACATATTTTTCTCTTAGAACCTTTCCCTCTTACATCAACTCCCCTTCGGATCCTGGTTTTTTCTCTCTTAGATTATTTCTCTCTTGAGTTCTTTCTCCCTTAAGTTCTTTCTCTCTTAGAGTAATTTCCTGCTCTCTAAGTTTATTTCTCACTTGGTTTCTTTCCCCTTACATATTTCTCTCTTAGAATCTTTCTCTCTTACATCAACTCCCCCTTGGATCCTGGTTCTTTCTCTCTTAGGTTCTTTCTGTCTTAGGTTCTTTCTGTCTTAGGTTATTTTTCTCTTAGGTTCTTTCTCTCTTAGGATCTTCTTAGGATCTTTCTCTCTTAGAATCTAGGTTCTTTCTCTCTTAGGATCTTCTTAGGATCTTTCTCTCTTAGAATATTTCTCTCTTAGGATCTTTCTCTCTTAGGATCTTTCTCTCTTAGGATCTTTCTCTCTTAGAATCTTTCTCTCTTAGGATCTTTCTCTCTTAGGATCTTTCTCTCTTAGGTTCCTTCTCTCTTACGTTCTTTCTCTCTTAGTTTCTTCCTCTCCTAATTTCCTTCTCCATAGATTCTTTTCCTCTTATATCCTTTGTCCTTAGATCCTTTGCCTCTTACGTCCTTTGTCTCTTAGATCCTTTCCCTCTTATATTCTTTCTCTGTTTTAAACCTCACGCTCCTCTGGTCTTTTCTTTTAGGAATACTTTAACTTATGGCCATTTTCTCTTAGACCCTTTTTCGCATAAGTTTTCCCTTCTTAAGTTATCTCTCCGATGTCCTTTTTCTCTCAAGTCATTTCTCTGTTTCGGCGCTTATCTCTTTGGTCCTTTATATCTGTTGTTTAGTCTTCGCTCCTTTCCTAATTTGGTTTCGTTCTCTCTAACCTGCATAGGACTGAGATCGCTTCAGTCATTTCTCTTCTTTCATCGTTATTTCATATTCCTTCCCTTTTATTTTTTCTTGCTCCTTTCTTCCTGTTCCTTCCTGATTTCTCATCCTTTCCTTCATGTATAATGTGCCTATATTTTGGTCGTTTCTTGTTTTCTTTGTTTACTCCTTTTTCACTGTTAATTATTTTTAAGTAGAGAAAAAATATGGAAATTAATTATAATGGCATTAGTTGTAATGATGACAAACATAAATAATACGATTCTTCTACTGATAGAAAATTTCTTTAGGCAGCTCTTTTTCTCAGAAAGAGATTTTTTGCCTATGTATATATTAGGCTACATTATTTTCTTACGGTCTACTTTATAGAAAACTATGCCACATTATACCAATTTACGTAACATACTTTCCTAAAAAATGGTTCAGACCCTGTTATAAAAATGTAGCATCATTTTTCTACGCTTCATTTTTACAAATATTATTTGAGACTCTAATATTTTAACATTGACCAGAAATCTCTCTGGTCTCTGGTCTCTGGTCTCTGTCGGAGGCAACATCTTATAGTACCAAATTACAAAACTTCTGAATCAAGCACCAACCTTGTTTTTAAGTAAATTATCTTAAGTTGAAAACGAGTGTCCCCCTCTGCCGATAATTACAAGAAACTCAGGCCCGTCCTTGCAACAAGACACCGAAGGCTATTTGAAGCGCATCTAATTCAAACACGGAGCCAGTGCTTTCTAGTCTCATAGTTTTAATGTAGTCATACGTCCAACAATCAATCATGGTCCCCTTCAGGCAATGTCCTGTCAAACAGATTTCACAAGAAATAAATTGTCTTTTTTTCCCCCCTTACTAAAGTTGTGTTCTTGAAATGGTTTTTAAAAAATCTCCAATGTAGATTGCGTACATGAACGCTAATAGTATGCAGTTACGTATAAACATGGCCTAGAGCGTAGGGAATGTTTATTTTCCATTGTAAAATAGTGGCCACACTGAATATCCTATACAAAGTAGAATTATACCCGGCAAAACGTTTCTTGATACATTCCAATATTATAAAGTGAGGTTATGTTCGTTTAATTGACCCCGTAAGGAATTGAGTAGAGGGACTCCTGGAGTCATTTTCCAACCACCATCTGGCTTCTGATTCTTCATAAATTGTTGCAGGTATCCCTTAGGGAATAATCTGTCAAGAAATACGTTACAAAAAAGTAGAAGGGTAAAAAATTTATGTCATGAAGTCTTAATGGTTTGAATTGAAATGAGAAACCAGTGCTTGTTGCATTGTATCGCCTCAAGGTGGGAGCTGCCAAAGCCCACAATGTTGTCGCATATTTCAACTGTATTAATAATTGTTTGGATATGGAATTGTATGTTCGACTGTTTGGTTTTCCCCCCTGTTGGTCGGAGTATAAGAAACACATTTGAATTTTGAAATGGATACTTGGTAAAGAATGTGACTTGATTGCTTACAGTATACGGTAGGTGTTGTGAAACTCGAAGTAGGAAAGTAAATGGGCCTATTTTCAGAAAGCTATTTTTGGCTAGCTTTTGTCTATCCGTAAGTATTCCTTTGTACAGAGATTCCTCCAAAATAATTATTGTGGTGGTGGTGGTGGTGGTGGTAGCAGTAGTAGTACCATCAAAAAGCAGTAGCAGTTACCTTTATTTTGCCTGGCAGAGTTAAGGCAATAAGGCCTTCTCTTCCCCTTAATGTTCGAGTCTAGAATCAGTCCCCTGAAGAGTATGCAGACAAAGTATCTTCATTTTTACAAAACTTAATACACTATCTACCAAAAAGTAATTGGGCACCCAGTATTTTACGTGCTAGGAGCCATGTTTCGGCGGCTACTATGCAGTGGTATGCAGACAATAATGTTCACCGGTTGGACTGGCCTGCACAGAGTCCTGATCTCAATCCCATTGAGCACATTTGGGACGAATTGGACCGGCGATTGAGGTTTCGGGAAATTTGGCGAACTTCCATTGTCCAACTGAGTGTCATATTGCAAGAGGAATGGCGACGCATTCCAGTGGATATCCTACACAAAGTAGAGGAGAGCATGCCTGACAGGGTGGCTGCTGTTATAGCAACAAGAGGTGGTACCATGAGGTTCTAAAGGGGCAAAAACTGTGCCCAATTACTTTTTGGTAGATAGTGTACATTGTTTTAGCTTTCACAAACGCGTTATAAACTGGCAGTATTTTGTTGCAGCAGAAAAAAATTGATTTAGAGAATGGAATGAATCATTTTTAAAATTCCAGTTATCGAAAATGTGATTTTGGACACTATCTGTCCGCTTTGTGGACATCGATTTCTCAAGACATTTTTTGTGCTATTCAGAACGAACTCGGAAATGAAATGGTCGAGTTACTGTCTACTGAAAAGCGTTTGGCTAAGAGATATTATGCATAATATTAATTGCAGCCTCCTTTCCGTTACGATTTTGTCATTGCGAGTTCGTCGAATTCCAGGATTAGCAGGGAATAACTCTCTATTTATGAGGGACTGACTTTCTATCTGCGACGGGACTGACTTTCTAAAGTACGACTGACTTTCTATTTGTGGTACGACTGACTTTCTATTTGTGGTACGACTGAATTTCTCTCTACCGTACGACTGACTTTCTCTCTACCGTACGACTGACTTTCTCTCTACCGTATGACTGACTTTCTCTCTACCGTACGACTGACTTTTTGTCTACGACGAGACAGACTTTCTAAGGTACTACTGACTTTCTATCTACGGTACGACAGAATTTCTGTCTACGGTGCAATTAACGTTTTGTCTGTGATACGACTGACGTTCTATCTACGGTGCAAATGACTTCCTATCTGCGATACAACTGACTTTCTATCTATGATGGGACTGACTTTCTATCTACGGTACGACTTTTTGTCTACGATGAGCCTGGCTTTCTGTCGACGGTACGACTTACCTTCTGTATATGTTAATGGTCAGCTTGAATGTATATGTGACGACGAACTTAATCTATTTGAAGACGAGTTATTGTATCTCTTTGAGGGCAGACTCAAGTGTCTGACGATGGACTTCATTGCCTATATGACGACAGATTTACATTTTTGTGAAGATTAAGTATCTATAAGTATGTCGAGATACCATCTATATCACCGATATATTGTAGGCATATATAGTATGTATGTATGTATGTATGTATGTATGTATGTATGTATGTATGTATGTATGTATGTATGTATGTATGTATGTCTTGTTTAATGACTATATGACAGATTTATTTCCTATTTCATTCATTCATTCATTCATTCATTCATTCATTATATGAATGATCTAATGCAGCGCTTCTCAAACTTTCTTGAAGTGGGGACCACTTTTTTAAGTCAGAACAGTTCCGCGGACCACCTTACTCTTGTTCCTTTCGAAAGCAAATTTATCATTTTTGTAGCATGTTTTAATACTAGTATACTTATATTTTAAAATAAATTACTTAATTATAATACTTTTGTAATTATATTTTTTGTAGCCAACCAACTTATAACAAATTCTGTGCATTGTTAATTCATCGCTTGCCTGTTAGCAGTTAGTTGTTTGAAACCCTTCTTATGTGGTACACGCTAGTAGATGTCCATGTGTTTGTTAAATAGTGCCCATTATAAATAATGGAAAACTGGCTTCGACCCGGATCATTGAAAAGAAAGGAACATGATGATAGGCAGTGCTAATAGTTCAGAAGCTGTGTGTGAAGAAATATATTAATTATAGTGCCATTAAAGAAATATCTAGTTCTACTAGTGGCTATTCAAAGAAAAGAGTTATTTGAAACTTGGATTTACTTGGTGTGGCAATGAGAGTTAACCAAAACCTCGGTGCGTTGTTTGTTATGAAGTGCTTTCAAACGAGTGTATGAAACCCACGACATTGAAACGGCATCAATACATGAAAAGGTTCGGTACTTTGGTCCTCTGTTATGAATTCGGGTGGTCCCTGGCTGGGTTAGAGGCTCAGCACCAGATATGCAGGGAAAAGATGGCGAGAAACGCCACGTTCATAGTGCTTTAAATCCCCCTTTTGTTGTTGAGAGTAGAGTGGGAGTGGGTAGACGGGTAGGGTAAGAAATTTAATAAAATATTAGTCCTGGGAGAAAACGTGAAAACCGATTGCCATGTGTCATTTCCAAACTCTGAGATTTTCAGCAATAGTATGATAGGCAATTCGTTTGAATTTAATTTTTTTCTTCTGCCTTTTTTGAAGGACCACAAGGACAGAACTCGAGGACCACAGGTGGTCTGCGGACCATAGTTAGAGAAACTCTGATCTAATGAATATTACTGTACTGTTTGATTTCTTAAATAATCCACCAATTTACTGAAAATAATACAGAGCTAAGTTTTTATTTAAGTACTTACTGACCTTAAAACTAATTTAATGACATACATGCATATATAGGCCTATAATTGACACAGGAGATTGTTTATTGACATTTTAAATAACGTCCATTTTGGAATAGTGGTTGGATAAAAGTTTTGAGGATTCAAACTCTATCTAAGGCGATGGTAAAATCCCTAGCATTACATTCTTCGGTGGGAGAAGAGAGGGGAGAGGAGGAAAGCTGGGAGGCCGAGCGTCGTAGATTTTCGGCAAGTAATAGAATATTGTGGAACAATTCTCTTCTATGTTGAGATTCAATTATTAAAACCATTCTAGATGAAAACACCATTAAATAAAATAATGTTATGTTAATCATTCTGCTGGCTAATTGATACAGTATCTCTCTGGCTGAAGAAAACATTTACTACAGAAATCGCTTTACATATAGAAAATAGTCACAAATGCGCTCAGAATATTCTGCATCGTTATGTTTGACACGTTATAAAATTGAGATATTGCGAAATAATTACAGCATTACAGCTTGTATTATGCTGTTGCCATGGTGATCTCCTCTCGCTGCTGTCCGCCAGATTGGCGTATCTTCCTTTAGAGCTCTATTTATACAGAAAATATGGAAGCTGTGTTTACGAATTATAATAAAGTACGGTCGGGTATTCAATAACATATCATTTAGAGGGGATTCCAGTGATGCGGTCCGCAATTAAAAGCACTTAAAGGTAGGGAGCAATGAATAGCCTGATGCAATTATAATTGGTACCTCCAAGACTTAAGTTATGCAGATTGCATAGATGCCCGTGTATATCAAATTATTATTGTTTTTATCGGCATGTGTGCCGGTTGGTCGACCGGCCGGCTGGCTAGCCAGTCTGTCCGTCCGTCCGTCCGTCTGTCTGTCCTTTACATGCAACACCGACCGGACATCCTTATGCACGTTTTTTAATAGCTCATTATACAATTGTATACGGTGCGTTCAACAAGAAGATGATATAAGCTCTCAGTACATGTTTAACAAGTGCTTTCAATGCTGTAACATACCGCTTATTAAGAACTCGTATGTCTTGAAATTAATTTTTGCAAGAATTCATAATCATGGGCTTAAAATTTGTCCTTAGCCCATATAATTACTTACTCGTACAGTGTAACTACAAAATATTTAATAGAAATCAAAATATTTCATCACATTTCAAAGCAGACAGATGCTTTTTTGCTCTGAAGACATTAAGATTTCCAGAATTCTTACTACAGCCACAAAAATTAAATGCTACAAAACAATAATTCTCCCCATTTTAATGTACGGAGCAGAAACGTGGGTTGTAACAGAGAAAACAGAGCGCACTCATTTTTGAAAACAAAATACTGAGAAAGATTTTTGGCCAGACTGGTGACCTGCTATGCTATATATTTCTTTCCTTCCTTTCCCCTTTTTGTCCCCTTCATCAGCCGATGAATTTATTATCATAGCCTTTTTATTGTGAATTTTATTTAATATTCGTATTTCTTTTCTTTTTTATTATTATTTTATTACGTTCCAATTTGTTACACATTATTCTAGCTTACGTTTTCCATATTAACCATTTGTACTAAATGAGTTGTTTTTACTATATTCCAATGCATTTTACTTTCTTTTTTCTAGTAGTGTATAATTTTCATGTTGTTTAGTGTCGATTTTATTATGCTATTATTATTATTATTATTATTATTATTATTATTATTATTATTATTATTATTATTATTATTATTATATGTTAGTATTCTGTTCTTCAACTTTCTGTTAAATTTTAACTGCTTGTATACTTTGTGGCCTGGTAGAGTGTAAGAGAAGGCCCTATGACCTTAACTCTGCCAGTATAAATAAATAAAGAATTATATTATTATTAACTGCAACTGTTTTGAAATATTTGGAACATGTCCCGTGAGAAAGAAGATAGGCTAGCATGTGAAGACGGAGCATGCCGATTCTGTATTCGCCTGAGCTGTGAGAGATTGCTGTTTTATCAGTACGAGTGCCAGTAACCTTAAAATCAATTATGTAAAGAGGCATCAGTCCCGACTAATATGGCTTATACTGTGTTCCCCGTGTCCCGTAATGGACCTTGAGAATTGTAGGAAATGATTAAAATGTTTTGAAAATTATAAGACGAATCATCTTTTTTCCTATCAACGATAAATAATTAAAAGCGTGAATTACAGAAAAAATCTTGTGTGTGTGTGTGTGTGTGTGTGTGAATATTATATAGTGTATCAATGTATTTATACAGTAGTTTTTAGTTGAAAATTCATACTGTTTCATTTGTTTTCAGGTAAGTAATAAGCGGTATCAACTGCGTGACTTGGTCTACCATAAGGAAGTGGTGAGTTATGTGTTTGTGTTTAAATGTATGACTTCTCAATACTTGGGATCTTGTAAAACCATGTTGGTGGAGGGTTTAGTTTCTTAAATTTAACAACATATCTGTACCTATATTAATGAGATATAGTCCCGAGATTTGAATGAAAAAATTATATAGACTATTTTAGACATTCATAAATCACGCCAGACTTTCATAATAATATAATATAAAACAACTAACGCACCGGTAGTTGAAATTGAGGCAGTCAGAAGCAAAGGGGTGTAAGTGTACTTACGTCATTTTCCATAAAATGTGATTAAAAGTTACTAAGCGTTCGTAAATTCCGTGAAGTCTTAATTGTAAATGTTAATGTGTGATATATCAAAGTACTTACATTGGACTGACCGTGAACAACACGAAAACAAAAGTGATGACAAACGCACAGGAGATCCCAATCAGAGTAGGCGACACAGAATTGCAGTATGTCTCTGAATATGTGTATTTGGGTCAAATAGTTACCTTCTCACAAAGAAACCACAAAGAGATCAATAGAAGAATTTCATCGGCATGGAAGGCGTTCTGGAGCCTGAAGTTCATATGGACGGACAAGACAATTAACCGCAATCTCAAGTTCGAGGTACTAGAGACATGTGTAGTCCCAGTTTTGCTATACGGCTGCCAAACTTGGACATTGTCCGAGAGACAACGCTCAAGTATACAAACATGCCAGAGGAAGATGCAAAGAAAAATACTGGGCACCACGCTACGAAACAGAATGACAAACGAAACACTACAAAGACTGATGAACACTACTGACGCAGCAGAACGAGCCACGGCAACGAAGTGGACCTGAGGGAGGACATGTGGCGAGACTACACCAGACAAGATGGACCCATGCAGTCACGATGTGGGACCCCTATGTCGGAAAGAGAGGAAAGGGAAGACCAAGTCTCAGATGGTCTGACATGTATACCAAAGAGGCGGGAAACAATGGTCGAGGACAGCAAAGAACAGAGTTTTGTGGGAAGCTCATTGTAAATAGATAACGTAATTAGTGTTAAGATATTGTAAATAGTAAAGTCAGTGTTGAGAAAGTGTCAGGTAAATAGTGTAAATAGCAATCAGTGTTCGTCAAAGTGCCAGTGTCAGTATAATGTGTGTAGTGCAAGAAAAAAATGAACAAAGAACAAAGAAAAAAATGAACAAAGAACAAAGTGCTGAGACTAGTTAAAGTCTAACAGGGTTATTAACCATGTCACAAAAGTAGTATACACGACAAGCTCGCCTGGATTGGCTCACCAAGCGAGTACACTTGAGCCATCCCTCGAGGGGGTTTTAACCCCATCACAGGAGGCCTGTGCCCAACATGGGACATCATGGCTAACATTCATTCATATCCCTTTACCACTGAAATTTTAAAAGCTTTAGTTTACCCTGGATGCACTTATATCATTTTTTTTAGAAATGCCACTTACACCCCTTTGCTTCTAACCGCCTCAATTAATAAAATATACTAAGAATGGAAATTAGTTAATACGTGCTACAGCAAATACTGTATTTCCATTGTTATGATCAGAGCTCGGAAATTGATGATCTAAAAATCATAGAAAAATAACCTATGAAATAAATGACCTTAAATTTCTGAAAATTGTTCAGTAAACTGTCCGTAGACTTGTCTGAACATCACACGAGATACCAACAAGGCACAATTTATGAGGCAACTAGACCAAGAGATAATGGATAGGATGGCCAGTTCCTTTCGGAATTTTTACGTCTTCTCTTGTGTAGTACAATATGCTAACTACGGACACTGCGGCTGCAGTATTTGTTCTGTTGCGTTGAATTTGGGGAAACACGTAATCAAGAGTCAAGTCTGATGCAACCATAAGGGCAATTCCTGTATGATGCATTCGAATTGCGTAATCAATCTGCAATATTTTCTGAATATAGTCTACGACTACACCGAGAAGAAAATCCGTTCAAAAGTAGAAAAGGGCAAACATGCAATAAAAGGTAGAACATTCCCTAAAAATAAACAATAAAAGACCGAAAAACAAACAAAAAAAAAAAAGCAACAAAAAACAAAAAAAAAATGCAAAATAAAAGTAGGCTCTATTGGTTCGTATTGAGTTTATATTGCATCCTGCATTGTCTGTGATGTCCAGGAAAAAAAAAAAAAAAAAAAAGATATTTGACAAATAATATTCTCTCCTAATCATAATTTACTTTTTATCTTCCTTTTTCTTACACAATTATGGTCAGTTTAGTCACTGTCACTATTTATAATAGGAGCGCGAAGTATTGACGTCATCGCACACCACTTAAACCGTTATTATCTCGAATATGCGAATTCCAATTTCAAACATGTTTACGGTTATTGTTGCCTTACCAATTCTAAGAAAGGTACTGAAAGTTTCAGAAGTACAGGCTTACTGAATATGTAGTTAACAGCTCCGTATATGTGACCTAGGTGTTCATAACACCTCGTGCGCCTCATTAATGGTTGAAAAATAAGCACTAGAAAGAGAAGAACCAATCAGAAATCTTGGATTTGTAAACATTACACATTGTTAAAGGTAGGAATTTATACCACAACATATTAAATTAGTTGTGCATAGAATGTCGTTACGTCATGAATAACGTGATACCTGAGGTATGGCCAGGTTACAACTGAAATGTGTTTTGTATCGCAGAAATTGAATGGGGATATGTTTCTCGTGCGTAGGATTCAGTGTTGTGCCCCGACAATTGCTTGTTTACATTGCACTGTGATTCGTTGATTGGTTAACCACATAAAGCTACAACCTCACTCTGCTTATACCACGGTAGAGTTCCTTAACAAGTACCCATGCACCTGCATTGCTAGCTACGTCCACTCTCTCTTTCAACAATAAACACACTGCGCATACCTAACCTTTTAGTCTCTGTAGGTAAATTCCTATCGTTACACATTGTATACCTTCGAGCATCAGGATTCTATTATGTCATTTACACAGATTTTTGCTAATTTGTTAAAGAAAACACATCACTGCTCTTAATTGGTAATTAATTGGTGCAGATACAGTAGTAGTAAACCCAAAGAGACATAAATTAAGTTAATACAGGGTAATATGTCACGTCTGGTAATGTAAGTGTATTATACATTAACAAAACATTAAAATATATATTTCTCAAAACCTTTAGATGATGGTGCATTTCTGGTGCCAAATTTGAATAAAGGGGGTTAAAATTAATGAGAAAGACCCAGTTTACTGCAAGAAGTACAAAAAAAAAGTGTAAATTTGTTTCATAATGTTACTATTACAGTGTATATTCTTGTTAGATACAAGGTGATTCACGAGGATTTACCGTCACTTACAGAGCTTATTTCCGAAGACATTCTGAGCAAAAACTCATATAAACATTTGTCCTAATTTTAATATTTTCAGAATTACACTAATTTGAAGTTGTTTGTAAAATATCATTATTATTGAGTTTTAAGGATAACAGAATATTACAGATAAAGAATGAACTATTCAGAAGTATAATTTCTTTAATTAGTTAGTATTCTAAAGCTAAAAATGTGTTGTGAATTCCATAGTTGCTTCGTAAAATATATTTTTTTTCAATTTTTAATTACAAAATTACATTTTCTTACGCATTTATCACAACAATTGTAAATTCTTTAAGACTGTACATTAGGATGCATTATTAAACTGTAAAGAATCAAGTTCTTAAAGTCTTATGATTTGTAACAATTTTTGTTATAAGTACGTAAGAATAATGTCATTTTTAGTTAAAAATTGAAAAAAAAAAATCTGCACAAAGCAATTAAGAACACGTTTTTAACTTCAGAACACTATGATGGATGAGTGGAACGGAGAAAATTTCTCTCCGGCACCGGGATTTGACGCAGTGCACTAGAGAGAAACCAAGAGGTGGAACTTTAACTGAGAGGATTCAATCCGACATCGGGATGGGAATCCGGTGTGGCTTAGTGGATAGAGCGTCAGCACGTAGAGCTGAAAACCCGGGTTCAAATCCCGGTGCTGGAGAGAATTTTTCTCCGTTCGACTCATCCTTCATCATATGATGACGCAGAATTTCTGCATGGAAATATAATATTATGTACTTCGGTACATCGTAATAATAAATGATATGCAAAAAATAATCCCTTAGTGATGTAAGACGTCGCTTATTCCGTCGGATCCCGACCACGAGTGCATCTCTGCACATGTGTGGACATGTACCACTGTCATACATCTATGACGCAGTGCATGAGGGTAGGCCACTAGAGGGAACCCAAGAGGTGGAACTTAAACTGAGAGGATTCAATCCGACATTGGGATGGGAATCCGGTGTGACTTAGTGGATAGAGCGTCAGCACGTAGAACTGAAAACCCAGGTTCAAATCCCGGTGTCGGAGAGAATTTTTCTCCGTTCCAATCATCCTTCATCATATGATGACGCAGAATTTCTGCATGGAAATATCATATGTACTTCGGTACATCGTAATAATATATTCAGAACACTAGCCAAATCAAGAAATGGCACTTCTGAATAGTTCATTCTCTATTTGTAATATTTTTTTACCCTTAAAACTAAAGAAAAAAAAGTATTGTACTAACAGCTTCAAATCAAATTAGTGTAACTTTGAACATATTGAGATTAGGATAAATGTTTATGACATTTTTTGCTCAGAATGTCTTCGGAAATAAGCTCCATAAGGGACAGTAAATCCTCGTGAATCATCCTGTATACTGCAGACTGTATGTTGAAACGTGAATTTTCTCTCCTAGTTTCACCCTCCCTCTTTTATCAACAGAGTCCATAGTTAAATAAGTAACTGCAATTCTGGGGCACAGTCCGGTTTGCAAATTGGGGTTAAATTGGAACATTCCTGTTTGAGCGCTTGATTAAGCTACTCTGATGTCCTGTGCTCTGTGGTTAGCATAAGATTAAGGGGCCGGCTTATCTCGTGTGTATCAGGTTCGGGGTATATTTCACGCATATTGGATACTGGATCTGGGTCAAGGTTGGAGCGTCAGCGTGTATGGAAACAAAGGGAAGCTCGTAGTGGCCATGGGTCGCTGTTGCACGTCGTGATTGTAGCAGTGCTCGAGGAAGCCCACGTGGGCGTGGCGGTGACTTAATTCAAACTACTGCGAGGTGTGTCTGCCGCGCAGTGGCGTGAATGGGGATCTGCGGACACGGCAGATAACGGCGAATTACACGCGGAATATTGTGTGTGTAGGACACGTAGTGTGGAACACGAATAGAAGAGATGGAGTGAAGGAGGAAAGATATGAAATAAATTTGGAAAAGGCAGGTTGAAATAAAAAGTGACAGCAGACTTATGAAATCCCTTGGATTTCTTCTTTATCCATATGCGATTACGTTCACAGAGTTTAACGTTTGTATGTACCACAGCCTTGCAAACATTACAAATGTAAATTTTATAGGCATATTGTATAGTTTCCGATACGCTAAATATAATAATAATAATAATAATAATAATAATAATAATAATAATAATAATAATAATAATAATAATAATATATTTATTCTGGCGAAGTTAAGGCCATCAGGCCTTCTCTTCCACTTAGCCAGAAACAAAAGAAGCTCATACAAATTTATAGACCAATATTTAAAGAACACTAATAAAAATTTATATAGTTATACAAGCTATTCATAGATTTAAAAAAGGCATATGACTCGGTTAAGAGAGAAGTTTTGTATGATATTCTTATTGAATTCGGTATTCCCAAGAAACTAGTTCGATTAATTAAAATGTGTCTCAGCGAAACGTACAGCAGTGTACGTATAGATCAGTTTCTGTCGCATGCGTTTCCAATTCACTGTGGGCTAAAGCAAGGAGATGCACTATCACCTTTACTTTTTAACTTTGCTGTAGAGTGTGCCATTAGGAAAGTCCAGGATAACAAACAGGGTTTGGAATTGAAAGGGTTACATCAGCTTCTTGTCTACGCGGATGACGTGAATATGTTAGGAGATAATCCACAAACGATTAGGGAAAACACGGGAATTTTATTTGAAGCAAGTAAAGAGATAGGTTTGGAAGTAAATCCTGAAAAGACAAAGTATATGATTATGACTCGTGACCAGAATATTGTACGAAATGGAAATATAAAAATTGGAAATTTATCTTTTGAAGAGGTGGAAAAATTCAAATATCTGGGAGCAACAGTAACAGATATATAAATGATACCCGGGAGGAAATTAAACGCAGAATAAATATGGGAAATACCTGTTATTATTCGGTTGAGAAGCTTTTATCATCCAGTCTGCTGTCAAAAAGTCTGAAAGTTAGAATTTATAAAACAGTTATATTATCGGTTGTTCTTTATGGTTGTGAGACTTGGACTCTCACTTTGAGAGAAGAACATAGGTTAAGGGTGTTTGAGAATAAGGTGCTTAGGAAAATATTTGGGGCTAAGAGGCAGACTGGAGAAAGTTACACAACGCAGGACTGCATGCATTGTATTCTTCACCTGACATAATTAGGAACATTAAATCCAGATGTTTGAGATGGGCAGGGCATGTAGCACGTATGGGCGAATCCAGAAATGCTAATAGAGTGTTAGTTGGGAGACCGGAGGGAAAAAGACCTTTGGGGAGGCCGAGAATTAGATGGGAAGATAATATTAAAATGGATTTGAGGGAGGTGGGATATGATGATAGAGACTGGATTAATCTTGCTCAGGATAGGGACAATGGCGGGCTTATGTGAGGGCGGAAATAAACCTGTGGGTTCCTTAAAAGCCAGTAAGTAAGTAATATAATAATAATAATAATAATAATAATAATATTTATTTATTTATTTATTTATTTATTTATTTATTTATTTATTTATTTATTTATTTATTTATTTATTTATTTATTCTGGCGAAGTTGAGGCCATCAGGCCTTCTCTTCCACTTAGCCAGAAACAAAAGAAGCTGATACAACTTTACAGACTAATATTTAAAGAACACTAATAAAAATGTATATAGTTATACAAGCACAAGTACAGTAAAATAATGCGAACATACTAAATAATAATTACAAAATAATGTAAGGCTGGAAGTTACACCCAATGAATATGTATGTATGTATTTATTTACACTGCAAGTGGGCAAGCACCCGGTAGCAGTGGTATATACAATATTAACAATACACAGTTAAAATGATAAGCTATACACAATAAAATTTACAATACATAATACAATTTGCAACACATATACAATTTTATACACAATACAATAAGAATACACAATACAATTTAACACAATAATAATAAAACATAAAATAAAACACCTAATTTTACAACACAACCTACATAATTATGTATAGGTCCTACATAAGTTTCAATAGTCTTTCACTTTACTCTCATCTCATTCCCTGTAGTGGCACTATGACGCATTTCACTGACACTCTGTAACACATTTCACTGACATGCGAGCGGTAAGTGAACCAATATTACAAATTACAAGAATAACAAACTCAAATGTAAATTATAACTATACAACACTGAGGAAAATTACATATATACACATATACACACAAAGGAGAATTAAACCTGAATACTGGTCACGTGTTTAATCAATTCACTTTTAAATTGCAATATCGTTCGACAGTTCCTCAGGGAGCTGGGTAGGGAGTTGCAGAAACGAATTGCTGATGCTGTGAAAGAGGAAGAATAGTGAGCTGTTTTATGGCACCGCATAGATAATAAAGGGTCATTTTAGAACGAGTACGCAGGCTGTGATAAGAGGACAAGAAATTAAAACGCACCGAGAGATAGTTAGGCGAAGAAGTATTGATGATGCGATATAGGAACATTAGTGAATGGATAATATATCTTCGGTCCTGTAATCTTACCCATTGAAGCGTTTCAAGGGAAGGTGTAATGTGGTCGTATTTGCGGATGTTGCAAATAAAACGTATGCAGGCATTATGAACGCGCTGCAATATTAAATAGAGTGAATCGGGGGAGATGACTATCGGGGGAAGATGCTTAGGCTATTTCTTTGTAGTTTCACATTCTTCCAAGAGAGAACGCCACGCGCATGTCTTCATGATCACTGAGACAGTTGAATGTCTGTAGAGTGGAAGCTAACTCATTTTGCCACGTGTTCTTGTTGTGAGAAGAAGAAAAGCAAGAAGACAACTCATTTTTCTGCTATAAAATAATTGCAAAGGTATGTTAAAATTTTAATACATCCTTGAATTCGTAATAACTGTCATACCTTTGTAATGGATATTGTAGTAAAGATTCTAAAGTATGTATTGTTAACAACCAACGACCTGGTTCCGCCATCTTAGGCTGCGTCACAGCACTAGGCATCTTACCCCAATACTTGGGGAAGATGCTCACTTTCTTTCGGGGTAAGATGGCAACTTGTTGCAAGAGTTTTATTTTTTGTTTTATTGCAGGGAATGCGTAAGCATTACGTAAGGTCCTCTGATAGAAGTCAGTGGATTGAGGACAGTCTTCAACTTGCGATGAAACATGTTAGAACAGGGAATATGAACTGTTTTAGAGCATCGCAAGCATACGGGATTCCTTACCGTACCCTTAAACGCCGCATAAAAATTATGACATGGATTGAATTCATTGTGTGCAAGAAGTGATTTCACGAGTCTTGCACATGGTAATAAAATATGTGCAATGACTGTGTTGCTAAGTAGTGATAAACGAGTGAGAAAGTGTCCATGAGCTTCAGATTAAGTCAATTTTGTTATATACATGTATCAAACCAAGTTCAGGTAAAATACATACAACAGTAAATGTGTTAATTGCATTTGCCATCTTACCCAACTATCGGGGAAAGATGCCTACAGTGCAGCTAAGAAGAAAACCTGTATCTATAAACGAGGTAATTAATGTTTTCTGTTTTGTACCAAAAATATAGTTTCAAAATATCTTCCAGACTTCGATATTTCAATATGAAATTCAAAACTAAAAGAACAGCATCTTAAATTTTCAATCAAAGAAAAAGTAAGGCATCTTCCCCCGATCCACTCTAAGTAACTAATGTATTTGCCGTCTTAGATAGCTTATCAAAACGCTAAGTGATTATTTATTCACATAATTAGCATAACATGTAGAACAATTTAAATTTATAAACGTTTTCGGCAATAATTTACCATCTTCAAATCGTTAAGAAGTGATGTTAACGAAGTATGAACACTTCACAAAGTTGATATACAAAGAGTTTCACGCTTAAAGCAACTATCACATAGATACTTAAATTTATAATGGTGCTAATTTATTATAGACTATCCCCGACCACAGTGAAAAGGACAGCACTTATACCCCTTACACCCTGTATAAGTTATTAATTATTGAAGCATAAATAATATTTTGGTTATTGTGAGCTATGACTTCAGAGAACTCATTTAATGATCGAAATACATCGGAAATATGTGTTTAAATAATGTATAGTGTAAGGTAAACACATCGAGAAAGTTATGGAAACAGTATCTATTGCAATAAACTGTGAGTCCAGAGGCACTGTAGAACAGCTATTTACTATGCAAGAAACCAACATAAAATTCCATTGCGTAAAAATAAAAAATAGCTAGGTTCACATAATATGATATTCATAGCATAGTCATATCGCATGCAAATGTGTGTAATAGATTTGAATAAATGCACAGCATTAAATAAATATTCGGTTCACAGTTTTTGCACTGTGATGTTTCCCTGGGCAATATTTAAACTTTCATATCTGCAATGCTTTATTGCGTCCACGAATTTATGTACAGATTGCTAAACAAATATTATAGCTTGACTAATATCCAGATTCAGAACAAGGTCACTTTTGTCTCTAGTTAATATCTTAAAGGTTAAAATGATTTGTTTATGAAATTTATTACTAAGTTTATGTATTTGTTTTTTAATTTTATTTTATTTACACCTCATCGTAATGTATGTATTTCCACATACCTTTATTTATTTATTTTATTTATTATTTATTTATTTATTCGTTAATTAATTAATACATTAATTAATTAATTCATTCATTCATTGAACAAATGTAACTTTCAAAAATTCCTTTGTAGAACTAAAAGTTGCATTTGTTCGGATCAAATTTCTGTACATTTGAATGAAAAAACAAATCTCGAAAAGGAAGCAAAAACGAGCAGCAAAATTGAGGAGCGTTTTTGCAAAAGTCGATAGATGCAGAAATTTTCGAAAGTGAGCTACATATGGATATCGTATGTTTTCTACCTCCGGAATCGATCTATGAAATCAGTATGTATGTATGTAGAGACTACCAAACCTTCCAGGTTTTTTCAAAACTCGATAGATCCTGTCACTTAGTGTAATTTCTGTAAAATCTTGATTTCTGCATCTATCGACTTTTGTAAAAACGCTCCTCAATTGTATTAAACATTTTTGTTTGAAATATCTCAAAGAGCAACCCTTTGAAATTAATGACCTTCAAATGGCATGTTTTTAAACATGTTGGAATACATATCATAAATAACACAATTTATTTTTATATTTTTTTTTCTCAATGTTTTGCAATCTCCAAAGTTCTTTTTGTCAGAAACAAGCATAACT
This sequence comes from Periplaneta americana, assembly GCF_040183065.1. NCBI lineage: Eukaryota > Metazoa > Arthropoda > Insecta > Blattodea > Blattidae > Periplaneta > Periplaneta americana. Next base: position 55,682,169 of record NC_091118.1, on the reverse strand, counting down.
TGATTAAATTGTTGCACACATGCACAACAAGTAACGAGCAATCATATTCATACGTCTTAAGATTAATTCTTCCTGCATGTTAAATATTCTGAAAACTTATTTTTTTTTATTGCAATTGTCGAACATTACAAATATTCATTTATATCGTGGTAATGAAGACACGTGTAGACTCCATTTCTAGCTCTCTTTACCTAAACACAGAGTATGCTATGGACGAAACGAACACACGCGCATCTTCCTCAATTCGTCAACAGCAGCTGACGTTATTTTCATTAGTGTTGCGTCATCCAATTCACAGATCTGCTAGCCTGTGCATTATTTATGAAATGATCCTCGTATATTAAGAGCAATCCTTTGAGTTACAGAAAAAGAACTTAATGTGAAGGATCTTGTCAAAATAGGTAGACAATTCATCTAATCGGAATGAAATTCATGTAGCATATGCAAGACCACGTGTACAGATTTTTTTTTTAAATTTCGTCATTATTTTTTTTTTATTCTATTGGGTTATTTTACGACGCTGTATCAACATCTCAGATTATTTAGCGTCTGAATGTAATGAAGGTGATAACGCCGGTGAAATGAGTCTGGGGTCCAGCACCGAAAGTTACCTAGCATTTGCTCGTATTGGGTTGAGGGAAACCCCCAGAAAAAACCTCAACCAGGTAACTTGCCCCGACCGGGATTCGAACCCGGGCCAGCTAGTTTCGCGGCCAGACGTGCTGACCGTTACTCCACAGGTGTGGACTCGTCATTATTGTTTGAGTAATTTCCTAGATAACAATTGTAAACTTTCAGTTTTTTTACTTCAGGATTTAACCTCTCCTTAAATGATTAAGGATGGGTGGAGCGGAGAATAATTCTCTCCGGCACCGGGACTCGAACCCGGGTTTTCAGCTCTACCTGCTGACGCTCTATCCACTAAGCCACACCTGATTCCGGTTCTGATGCCGGATTGAATCCTCTCAGTTTAAGTTCCACCTCTTAGTTTGCCATTAGTGGCCAACCCTCATGCGCTGTGTCACAGATGTGTGACAGTGGCACAATGTCCAACACGCTATGTACCGAGGTGCACTCATTACGAGTGACTACAGTAAGTGGCCGGAATCCGACGGAATGAGCGCCGTTTTTCAAGCATTATTATTATGATCATTTTACATAGGGTAAAGGTGCCTATTTTCGTGATACCCCTAATTCCGTGATACTTTTTTAAAATTGAACGTCAATCAAACCTTTGCCGTTCAACCATAGCTCCAGACATCTTTCTCGAAAGATTACATCTTTCTGCTACTTTTGAGACATCGGTGAACTTCCTAGCAAGATACCCAACCCCGTGACATTCAATGGAAAAAATGTATCACGGAATTAGGAGTATCACGGAATTAGACAACTTTACCCTATATATTATTGTGATGTACAGAGGTACATATGATATTTCCGTACAGGAATTCTGCTTTACCTTATGATGAAGTTTGGGATTAATCATTTTACGATCTTTTACACCTGTAGCACTCCAATTGTTTCCTATTTCGTAATACAGGACCTTATTTTCGTACGGCCATGGTTACAAGATTAGGACGTAACCCTTCAGTTCCGGTGAAGTCCTCATCACCATTTTCAGCATTGTTATCGGTATAATCACGGTCACTATGGCAGCAAGAATTAGATAACTGTCTCTAATCGTTCCAAATTCCCATCATTACATACACATTTAAAGTTTCATCGTGAAGGATCTCCTAGGAAAACCCTTTCAAGTGCTACTGAAGACCTTGCAATCAACAAAGTGATTCTGTTGAAATCCAGGCCTATTATCTGAAACTTCTGATTTATTATGGGTGAGCTGCGAGTTGAATAACTCTTAATGAAGCCATATTGTGAACTCGAGTTTGAAGCGAACTGTATTAAAAGGGGGCGGTGTCGACGGCGCCTAGTTGGGAAAAGTGACGCCTCCGTCCACATTTACACAACTTGGAAAGTTTGCCGCTGTAGCTCTCTGTACAAACTCTTTTAATTTGTTGTAACCTTCTCAAGAAGGTTTCCAAAGTGGCTAATGACGGAAGTGGAGCGTGATTCCAGAACCACTCAACCTTCCAGGCCATCTAACTTCTGTTGTTTCTTATAACACTTTCTTGCGTAACTGGCTGAATTGAATTTACAACTCCAAAATTTCCTAGCGTGGAAGAAATAGGATCCTCGGCGTACTGTTTAAGTACATGAACTCATCAAGAGAAGCTCGGGAACCCCGGCTGTGTATGTGAGAGTTTCTGATTTTACCGATAAACTTAGTCGTACAAACAATTTTAGTTACGAACAAATTTATGTAGCCAAAATCGAAACCCCGAGTGATATTTATTACAATTTTTTCCGAATATAACCATAAATAAATAATTAAATGAACATACTTATAAATGGCTTGTAAGGAACCCGCAGATTCATTGCCGCCCTCACATAAGCCCGCCGTCGATCCCTATCCTGTGCAAGATTAATCCAGTCTCTATCATCATATCCCACCTCCCTCAAATCCATTTTAATATTATCCTCCCATCTACGTCTCGGCCTCCCCAAAGGTCTTTTTCTCTCCGGGCTCCCAACTAACACACTACATGCAATTCTGGATTCGCCCAACGTGCTACATACCCTGCCCATCTCAAAAGTCTGGATTTAATGTTCCTAATTATGTCAGGTGAAGAATGCAATGCGTGCAGTTCTGCGTTATGTAACTTTCTCCATTCTCCTGTAACTTCATCCCTCATAACCCCAATATTTTCCTAAGCACCTTATTCTCAAACACTCTTAATATCTGTTCCTCTCTCAATCCAAAAAAAAATACGTACAGGATGAAAGTGGAATAACTCTGTAGATTTTCATAGCGAATAGTTAATGTTGTATGTAACAACAAAGTGTAATACTTTATTTATGTAAAGTTCATAGTTTTCTCAGAAAAAAATGACCCCCCCCCTCAATATTTAACACCCTCTTATTCGGTAACTAATGCGGGTAGGATCGTGATTTTTTACCCATAGTAATGAGGAATCATTTATCCCTGTAGGGTATTTCAATATTAAGTTTTCAAGAATTTTGTGATTGTGTGTGTCTCTTTGCGGATGTGTAGACGAGTAATGACAGGGTAAGTGAATAGGTGAGTGAGTATCTGTACATCGAACGACTATAAGAACTGTACCGTTACGCAGAAAACAGAGTACAAAATACATAATCTATAAAACACGCAATATATTAATAAAACGTCTTTTCAAGAAGGGTACATAAATTACGAGTTTATGGTGATGGATTATTATTATCCTGAAGGGGAAGAATGAAATTCTAGCAATACTTCTGGTTTCATGCAGATTTACCGTCGTGTGCCTATATAGTCTTCTTCGGCACGTCACCAATCTTCAAACCCTGATCACTTACGTTAAAGACTGATGGTCTAGACACCAGCGGTTCTCGAACTTAAATGACGTGGGATCCACGAAATCCTCGAAGTTTTTTCGCACCCACTTCATATTTACTTACAAATAGCTTTTAGAGAACCCGGATGTTCATTGCCGCCCTCACATAAGCCCGCCATCGGTCCCCATCCTGAGTAAGATTAATCCAGTCCCTAGCATCATATCCCATTTAATCAGTTTAAATTGAGAATTAAGAATTACTTATTTTTACCAGGAATTGATTCGTGAGTGTTAGCTGATTTTTATAGGTTATTCTGTTTGTTTGCACAGGGACATCATATTATTTTTACTAACATGTCTAATATTAACCTGTCTGTACTTTTGGATTAACGGTTGAGAACCGGAAACACCGTTTGCTATCCTCTTCTACGACTGGAGTTCGATGATACTGGCGTAAAATACAAACAAATCACCTTACTAGGTATAAGAGGGAAGAAAATTAGTTCATCCATTTACGTAAACTAGGAAATATCGCGATTTTCAGTTTGCTAATTTTCATCAAGTTTTTGTACTGTATTAACAATAATTGTTTTTACTCACAAACTCGAACGTATTCATTATGCAGTATATATTATACTGTCTGCAGCACATTAGCGTACAATATAGAGAATGAAGTTAAATTGAAAAATAATCATAATATGGATATTTAAACGCATTTTTGAAAATGGTGGCCGTTCATTTCGATACAGGCTTCAGGTCTTTTGTGCATATTATCCCACTATAGACTATTGTGCCTAATTCCAATTACCAGTTTCGGCATTCGTACTAGTAACTCATGTTGAAATAATTCTGTACCTAGTCTATAAAAAAAGTACCTTACGTACTGTAAATTAAATCTTCACTTCTGCCCGATCCGAAAAGATAAAATTACTCAGACATGCTATTTACTGTCCGTCCAAGTGGTTATGTAGGAGGGTCGTAGAAAAGGGGGAAATCACTTGACAGTTACTTAACGAGGTCCTTTTATTTAAGTTATTTTAAACAGTTGTATAATATTACGTAGACGTCCAATTTCTAACAGAAATTAATGTTTTCAGAAAAGATCTAAGACAGCCCAGCCACTAGCCTTTACAGAGGGGCGAGTAGAAGCGAGTGGGGGAAATCTGGATGCAAAAGGACGACAGTACCTGTGCCAAAATATGATTCAATATTGAAAGCTCGTCACTGGAAAACGCGAACATATTTCTGGAACGTACTATACTTACTAACTCATTACTGCTTACTATGACCGCATACGTGGTCTTGGTTCTGTGTGGAAAACGGTTGAAAGTTTACTATTAGAGGGGGTGGGAGTGAAGTACATTAAAAAATTCAGGTACAATAAAAATTGAAGTAAAAATAAAATGATGTCCCTTTATAAATTGTCATTTAGGCCTATTATAAATAGAATTAGGATATAAATTGCAAGTACTTATTTATGCATCATGTTTAGTCAATATTTTATTATATGTAAGCTCCTTAATGTGCATGATAACGATTTTATATTTAAGTATTACCATTAATTTTATTACTTTTGTTATTGCTATTGTTTCAATGAACAGTATATTTCACTTCTGGTAGTGTAGGTACGTTCTGTGTTACTGTAGGTACGTTAACAGAAAACCACAATTGCAAGTCACACAGAGTTTGTGTGCACTCGATGTGGGTCTATGGCGTCTTGTCAGCCCACTCGAGTTGTGTGGATATAAGGGGAAAAATTGAGACGGTGTCGGGTGGAGTTCCTGGGTAGCTCAGTTGGTAGAGCGCTGGTACATTCAACCAGAGGTCCCGGGATCGATACTTGGACCCGGAACAATTTTTCCCTTGAAATTATTCGATTCAGGAAGTTCTCGGAAAAATTAAACCAGATAAACTACCCAAGAAAGATTCGAATTCAAGCTTTAGCACATCCCGGCCATACGAGCCTTGCTCGCTATCATCAGACCACACGACTAGCCTCTACCCTTTTATACACTTTATTTTCTACATGGATGTACTTGGGGAATAAAAAGTAATTATGGATTCAAATGTGGCTACAAAAATCTAGAAATACAATTAGGTGGTTGAAGCATGTCATGCGAATACCAGAGGGGTTTGCCAAGATCTTTAATGGATATTAAGTACGAAATTAAAAATTATAGTACATTGCTGATAGGTGTAAAACGTTATACGTTCTTTTATTTGCATAGCCAATGTTTCGTTTTGTTTTTCAATTTGTTAGATCTTTTTTCGTCCTTCTTAAACCTTAACGAAGCCTGAAGACAATTTAATCCATGAAATAATTATATTTATTCGTTATGTGTACAGTGTATACGTAAATTTACGGAGAGTTTTTTAATTATGATGCAATTACAGTGAAACACGATAATAACTACAAGAATAACTCTCAATTTTTTGCAATAGTAATTACCATGATTACTTACCGATCGATTGTTTCCGCTACTGTGATGAACAGTATTAGATTCTGTAGTATTTATAGATGAAGCCACTGTGTTTGTGGGCATATTCATTAACACAACGTCCGAATATAGGCTCATGAAAATCCACATCCTGTTGTAACATGAGCCAGAATGATGTGTGTTGTAGTACTTTTGCGAGAAATACAGTGGTTGGGCCTTTCATATTCTCGGGATCTAGTGTAACCTCGCGGAATTACATGAATGTGTTGAAAGTGTTTTTAGCATGCCAAATTCCCAACGCCAACATAATCTTTAAGGAAGACGGTGCACCTCCGCACTTTTGTAGCGTATTCTGGGAATTCGTCATTGTAACATTTCCACGGACATGGATTGGTAGGGGCGAATTGAAGCCATAGCCACAACGCTCTCCGGACTTCGATCCCGTGGAATTTTACTTACGGGGTTACATAAAGCAATTTTAATATTAACGATCAGCATAGCTCAAACGGTAGTGAGTTTGCTTACTGTTTCGGAGTTGCACTGGGACGTGGTTTCGATTCCCACTTCGGTTGATTGCTTAGTTGTTCTTCAATTTTTAAGACGAATTTCTTGTAATTTATAGCGAATCCTACGCCTCATCTCGCGAAATCCCATCTCGCTATCGCCATTGACGTTATATAACCTAGTAGTTGATACAGCGTTGTTAAAGAACCGATTTAAAGGAATTAAGGGAAGACTTTTACGTCAGACTCTTCGACTCCAAGGTTCCACTGTCCATTTTTAATTCATAAAACAAAGTTTTATTATCTTCTTTAGAATAATAGTTATTACAGGAACGAGACTTTATAATAATAGTTTGGGATTGCGCACACTGTGCATAAATACGGTTATACTATCTCCTGTATTGTTTCCCTGATAGATTTCACACGCTTTCTACACTCGAGAATGTGATATCTCCCGCATTGGACCCCGCACAGTTCACAGATACACATTTCGCTTGCGGAGTGGTATCTCTTGGTTGCACACACTCTGTGATGATATCCGTGCGTCGCTAGCCTTGTGGTCAGCCATCTTGTGTCGTAGCCGGCATTCGTCCAGTCTCGCTGTATCATTGCATTCGTTGTGTAGAAATCCTCTGTGATCTTCTTCCGTTTCTGTCTTCCTTCTTCCACTACTTTCTTGCAGCTCTCCGTGGCTGGTAGTAGCTTCCTCAGTCTTAAGTCGTCCAGAAAGAAAGTTTCCCGTGCTAACTCGTATGCGTACCTTGACAATGAGTATTTGGAGAGTCCGAGTGCCCTCTTCAAGTATCTTGATTTTATACTTTCCAGATCTGTCATTTGTTTTTCGCTTAGATATTCCCATATCATTTCCAGACCGTATGTGCAGGTAGGCTAGATTTTAGCTTCAAAAAGCTTCATCGCTGAGCTCATGGACATATCTGAGAGATTTCCAATACTGTTGATGCTCCTTATTGCGGCTATTTGTTTCTCTTTTAAGTGCACAGCGAATGTCGTCCCTGTAACGACCTAACAAGACTCATTGGAAATATAACGAGACTTTATACACCATATATTGTAAAATGACGGAATTGAACCTTAAATTGGCAAAACTTCATTTCTCACACTAGTTTATTAAACCGTGTCGGACTGTAAAGAAAACAATTAACGCAATATCTATAGTTACGGCAGCAGAATTATTCGTAATTTATTTATTACATGGAGGAGTCCCCCTGGATTAAATTAATGTCTCGCTTATGTTGTGTATTCTGCAGCCAGGTAGTGCCACTCGAAACTTCTGTCCAGCAGCCAGATCTTGGGGTCCTCTCGTTTTAGATCGGATTCGCACTCGCTCTTGTCCATGTACACCAGACACACCTTTCCGATGCCTTGGCAAGCGTCCAGTTTATAATTATGTCGTACAATATTATACTGTAGTATTGTGAATTTTTTTGGTTAAATATAATTTGTGCGAGATCGTGCGTATTTGCTTGTTTTCCGCATAGAACCAATACGCGGTAAGTGTGAAATACCACATTCAGTATTCCCAACGTAACACACATAACAATTTCCCTCTTCTTACCGCTTAAGCGCGACATTCATTTTACTGCTTTAGGCTTTTAACATATTATTTTTAGAGACGATTAACACAGTAATAATTATAAATTGGAAACTTACCACTGCAATTTCACCTAAATTGCAATGTTAATTATTGTTTTTAAATATTTTAAAAAATTAAGTAAAGTCTACTGCTCCACGAAACTTATTGCATTCCTGATACAAGTAACATTAAGGAAGCCGTGAAAAAATCAACACGATTCCAGATGTGGATGTTATTACTGCAATATGTTATATAAATAATATTGTTAAAATATTAAAATGAAAAATAAATCATTACATAACCTTACCGTTTGTTTTAAGTTCGCATTTATAGACTGGGGGGGGGGGGGAGACAGACGTATATCACGGCCTGCTGGAGTATAGTAAACACAGAAAACATTTTATAGCAACAATGTTGAAGAAAGATATTTTGGTTTTCCGAAGTTGCCGTCATTAAACAGAAACCAAGATGGAGATTTCATTGCAACTAATTAGAAATTCGTCTTTCAGGTATGTAATAAACGATCTTCGCACAAAATAATGTACGATACACGAGCAGTATGTTTGTTTTCATGTTCTCGGAAATTAAAAAAGCTCAACTACGTTTCGCTTCTTCAATCTTTTCCTCGAACATGAAAACGTCAACATACCGCTCTTGTAACGTATATTACTATTCCTACCAATTTTTTTCTATTCTATTAAAATTATAGCATATAGCCTATTAACCTGTTGTATCCTGTAGGATACTTTGTGAAATTTAGGGTTAACAAGCTGACGAAACGTATAGTGAGGTACTACTGTATTTGTCGCCTTCATAGTACTAATATTTTACGCAGGTTACTTATAACAAAAAAAATTAAAATATTAAAGAAATTATAATTAAAACTGCTTATACTAAGTTCAGGATATCTATAGGGTAGAATTAAACAGAAGAAGTGACCATGACGTGACCTGCCTGTCTCTTCATTGGTTAAGCGCACTAAACTGATCTCAGAGCTTGGTTCACTCGTGATCTGGTAACCTGTGGAGTTGGTTTCATGTACATAAGCACTGTCAGCAAAAATGGGATGGTTTACATTTTTGTTTAAATTATAAAATGTGCTTTAGATCTGTGATACAGTCTCTTGGATAATATTAATTCAGTTGTTTTAAGTTCAATTGTTTTTATCTTTGCTTGGTCAAGTTTGTTGATGCGGAGAAAATGTTACAGTTGATTAGACTACAAGGTGCGATCATTAAATTCCGAGACTGTGTCTGCTGTGGGTGAAGGGATTACGTTATTGACATGCGCGCGCAGCAGTGACACTAGACGACCTTGAAGAAACCCGACACAACGTTTCAAAGCGCTTTGTGACCTGTGTTACACAAGGTTTTGTTAGCACGTGCATCCGCGAATTTGCGAAATCACGATAGACTCGAAACTGGAGCAGAGAGCCAACATCAAATTCTTCGGGAAATCGACAACCGAAACCCATGGAATGTTGAAACAAGCCTACTGGAATGAAGCAATGAGTCGGGCGAGATGTTTTGAGTAGCATTCGAGTTTCAGAAATAGGGAGGACGACGAGAGGGCAGGTCGATCACACACTTGCAACACTGCCAAAAATGTCGAAAAAATTCGACAAATTGTGCATAATGATCCACACGTCCATTTTGAACATGGACGACCACAACTCTGGAAAGAGAACAAATGGATATTCCATGACGACAATATGCCAGCTCACAGAGCTCTCGCAACACGCCAGTTTTGCAGCCGTAACAATATGGTCGTCGTTCCTCACCGCACCCTGCGACTTTTTTGTTTTTGTTTCCGAAGATGCAATTCAAGCTGAAGGGTCGCCGTTTTGGCACGGTGGAGGAGATCCAACGCGAATCGCAGAAGGTGCTTCACAGGTTTCAAGAACGCGACTTCCAGGAGGCATTCCAAAATTGGCAGTCACGTTGCGATCAGAGTATAGCTGCCCAAGGGGACTACTTTGAAGGGGGTTGCAGCCAAATTTAAATAAAGTAATTTTATTTCCATTTATAGGACAGGTCTCGGAATTTAATGATCACACCTCGCACATTAATAATTAAATATAAATAAAATACGAGTACATTTTTCTATGTCACTAAAGTAATGCGCATAATGTACTGAAACTACAGCCATAAATTCTGAACTTGGACTTTCCAAACTACTTACTACTATTAATGGAAGAAGTAAGTCGAGTATTAAGTAACATTGGACAAGAAGATTCAACTTCATATACTGATGCTTCAATAATAATATACCATGCAATTTTTTTTTCATTGAATAGAGCCGTAGGCATGGTTTACAACAGGAGAAACCAATTTTATTTTTCGTGATGTACTTCATACAATTAAAATCTTTCACAATCTACTGCTGTATGCTAATCATTACATCATCAATATAGACCGGATTTGAAAGGGAAAATTTTTCATTAAAAAAGGAGAAAAAAAAAGGAAAGTTATAAAACCCCCCCCCCCCAAAAAAAAAAAGAACTTGAAAAAGGATTACATTACTCCCAAAACACACTTCAGCACATTCATGGATATACATGGCACACACCATCTTACACTTATCTCTTCACAACATAAGGAAAGTGTTGTATTTGATATAGTTAAAAAAGGACTTCAAAAAGGACTATATTACTCCCTCAAAAGGGTGCTATTTTAATTGAAAACACACTTCAGCACATTCATGGATATACATAGCACACACATGCTTATATTTATCGCTTCACAACATAAGGAAAGTGTTGTATTTGATCACATTCAACATTTCAATATGTTTCAATATGATTCCGCCTCTTTGAATGCAGAATGTCTTTATAAACAGAAAATGATCGCTCAACATCAACTGAAACCAAAGGTGAAAATTTTCTTTTTACCCTGAACTCTAAATCAGTAAACTTTATTAGTTTTTCAATGTCTGGAATCAGAAGAACGATGTTTATTTTCGCTTGCTCAGGAAGTAATAGGCCTATCGGAAAAAAATAGCAATAATTATCTAAATGTTTGCGATATTCTGTCAAAAAAGGACCAAAATAAGAAATTTTTTTTTTTTTTTTTTTTTTTTTAAGGAAAGAAAGGGAATATGGACTAAAAAAGGGAAGTCAAAACCACATAATTTGTTCGGTGAAAGATAGTTTTGAACATCGTAATTAATTATTTCATGTGTCGTGTTGAAATAAAAAAGGGATTCCATTTAAAATCCGGTCTCTAATCATCAATATTCATATACTATATTGTTACTTTTATTTCTACTTTTTCTCGAAGAGTCATAAAATTTTACTTACATGCGTACATACAAACAACCTATTCGTGAAACATCTGCTCATAATGAGGACATAGAAGCTAGTTAGAACTGAATTATGTGCGTATAAAGATACTATGGAAATGTAGCTGAAATAGAACCTTGTGAACAGCGCTTTTGACTTATAATTTCTTTTGTTTACTTCAGATCTATAGATATCCTGAATGTAGTATAGTTTTTAATTCCCGAACCTTTGGTGTACCTAGTGGAACTTGGAGTGATTCCAGAATAGTGACCTATTCGGGGATAGGTAATTCCACAAAGTCCCGGGCGAGTAAAAACATATTCCAAAGGAAGCCTTGGTAAGGTTCTTCATCACCCTTTAAAATCCGTCATACCGGCTAGGCTCGAACTCAAAAGCCTCAGATAAAATGGTGAACATTGTGACATTTCGACCATAGATCATTCATATAAAATTTCCTCTTTAATTTTTGTTCTTTTCAAGCCTTCAGCTATTTTTTCCCATACTTTTAGGGGTCTACCATACAAAACAAAAAGAAAAAAAAACATTTCGATCGATATTGTTTTGTTTCACTTCTACGTTGCTTTGGAAATAATGTACGTATTTTTTTTCCTGTATCCCAGGAAACGTGGGGAAAGGGTAACTGTTTAACTACAGATTGCTACGTCAGTATCAAAAAAACTTTCAATTACAGTAATTACTTTTAGCTTTAATTAAAACATTGGTTGGCTCTGTATTCTGTGTCATTCGTATTTTATTACCATTGCCTGCGGGCTGTGTACAGTTATCGTAATGGGCGTATCCTGCAGGCATTATTAATGTATGGAGTCGAAGTGTAACAAGGCATATGATAATGTTTTGTCAATATTACATACGATACAAGCTTGACTTTCAGTGCTACTGGGAACTGTTGAGGTGTAGCTTTCTAGTTTTACGGAACTGAAGACTGCGTGTGTTTGAGGAACGGATAATGCGGGCCATGTGAATATGATGTTTCGTGTTAGGTGATAGCATGACATTATGTGGATTAGGGTCCCATTATGTTGGTCTAGATGAACTTCGAAGTAGGGGCTGATGGTGAAATATAGCAGTGGTTTTGTAAGTCTTGATAGGTGGATAATTATTGGATTAAGATGTTACACTGTCGAAAAATATTAGTGATAGAGCATAAATTACTGAACAAAAAAGTCTAATAAGATGTTTCTGTAACTTCTGTGGTTTCTCTAGAAAAAAATGTTATGTGAGTGTAATGTTTTTTAGAAATGATAGTAGGCCGTCATTATTTACTTCGGTCCTGCACGTACATTGCAATTGTAGTGATATCAGGGTACTCTGTTGCAGTGTTTAAGCTAGAAAATAAATAATGGTCGCAAAAGTGCACAAATGAAAAATTATATGTGTGCAAATTACGGAAAGCTTGTGCAATATTCTAAATAATTGTACAGAAAAAGAAAAAATTAATAAGGTATGGAGAAACAAGTTTATTGTTGTTTGTTGTTAGTAAAATAACATGTACAAAAATACAATCTTAGTTCCCTGAAGGAGTAAAAACTCGTGCTCAGGAAGATATCTAAACACAAACAAAGATAATTATTTGACAGAAACTGGGTCAAGAAAAAAAAAATACAGGAATAAATTAAATTTAAAAATACAATTTCAATTTTAACAATTTACGTCATACAAATAGATATATATATATATATATATATATATATATATATATATATATATATATTAAATCAATATACCGTATATTCTTTAAAAATTAAATTCCTAACGCTATTGTTTAAATTTCTGATACTAAAATTTTCCAAATTTGGGTATTTATAAATTATTTTATTGTATAGCCTTGGACCAAAGTACCATGGCTCAGAGCTGTGCTTGTGAAACACTTTGGTTCCTCTAGTCGTATAAAATCGGATCTTTTAGTTCCATATTTATGATGATACAATTTGAATTTATTACGGTTTTTATGTATGAAGATTAATAAGGCAATATAATAAATCTGTTTAATTTTCAAAACATTAAAATCAGTGAACAAAAGCTCGGATGAATAATCAATTGTTACATTAAGGCATAGTAGTTATATAATTTGTTTCTTGAAGTTTTATTACTTCCAGTCCATCTTACCACACTCTAGATGTACTTATGTAACTAAATCATTACACATAGGTATATTTAAAACTGCTGAATTTACGTTACATTAAAATACGTTATTTTATGGGCACTCTAAACATTGAAATTCTTTATAGTCCCGTCGCTCTAATTTCCGGCAGCCTATCGCGTTGCAGGTCGGCTACATTTAAACGTGTGCGTCTTGTGATTCGCTTATGAAGACGTTATTCATTTCTTAAGGCTCGATAAATACTTAATATAATCGCCCGCCATTTTGGCTCTTTCGTTGGCCTTCGCAGAAAGCACACGAAGACGTTATTTGCCGCTCAATTATTTGCTGAATTACAGTGCGTTTGATTTATTATCATAGGAGCTACGACATGATAATGTTTAACGGTGTGGAAAATAGATTCCTCGTATGGTAGCTCGGGAACGAAAGAACAAAAATGGCGAACGATACTACCTACCTAGACTTTATAGAGCCTTCACTTCCTAAGACGTAAGCAAAGAGGCGGAGTCACGCCGGAAATAACAGCGTCGCGACTATAGTAGGCCTTCAAGATCTATTGTTAGCAGAGTGCTAACTCTTTTTACTGAAAGATGGTTTCAAATTACAGTTTTTACAAGATTCATGCAAATCCTAGCTCTCAATTTAGAGTATGCGATGGAATTGTATAAATCGATTAGAAGACCTTGTTTAACTTGTTAATTTACATAAATTGTACCAACTCTTTGAAATCCATTTCTGAACATCTAAGTTCAGTACCTTCCTGAACATTGCTCATGCCATTAGCATTTCATTTAATTCAGATTCTCCAGAACTAATTAGTTCATACAGCTCTGATTTCATTTTCCCCATTACCATATTCGTTTCTGAAGTTCAATGTGGTTGTCGCATTTTTGCACATTTACGTTGAAAGTTTGTTGCATTTTTAGAAGTTGAGTAGCAAAATGCGACAAATGCCATTGTGGCTTAAACCCTACTCTGTTGTCTCTCTATTGTAGTGGTGTCAGCGTGTTGGACGGAAGGTCATTGACATTGACGTTCACATTTACTCGAACAATAAATCGATCGTCCAGTTCAAAAGTGCGACAACTCAAAAATTGCCATTTTTTAGTTATTTATACTACGGAGCTCTTTCCGATTCAGTATTGAGATAAGTCATATTTACAACTAAAAAGAAAAAAAACGAAATAAACTGCTTTAGAAATAATTATAACTATGGACTTTACTAATTCATTATTAGTACATTTCGAAATGTATTAATAATGAACTGCAAGATTGTGATGTACTCGTCCTGAATACTGACTCATTTATAATTGTCGTGGTTATGAACCAGAACTCTGTTCCTTTCTAGGTGATTTATTTGAAACTTTCAACTGAAGATATCTCAAAACTTTTTTTTTTTTTAGTTGTCGCACTTTTGAACTAGACGCTCGAAATGTTAGACTACTATCGATCCTAAAAACATGATATTTTAGCAATTTTAAACAAAAATTGAAGAAAAAATAAAATTTCACTACACAACATGTTTAGTAGACCGAGATGTACAATCTGTATAATTTGGCAGTTTATATGTTTACACCATGTATTAATACAACGGCTTATTAAAGATTCAAAGATTTGAAAGTCTTGTAACTTTGATAAGTAGTAAGTTTCTAGAAAAGTAGTAAAATAGGGGATTATTCAAGTATAAATAATTGAGGGGGTTCTCTTGGAACACGAAATTAACTACAGAATCTTAAATCTGAGATAATGAACATCAAACCTTTTAGATCTCGTATAGCTGAGTTGGTAGAGCAGCTGGCTACGGACAGGAAGGTCCGGGGTTCGATCCCAGGTGGTGACAGGATTTTTTTCTCGTTGCCAAACTTTCAGAACGGCCCCGAGGTTCACTCAGCCTCCTATAAAATTGAGTACCGGGTCTTTCCCGGGGGTAAAAGGCGGTCAGAGCGTGGTGCCGACCACACCACCTCATTCTAGTGCCGAGGTCATGGAAAGCATGGGCTCTACCTCCATGCCCCCCAAGTGCCTTCCTGGCATGTTACGGGGATACCTTTACCTTTTTTATAACAGCATTGCGCAGAGCGACATTCAAATGTTCCTAGAGGGTGCTCTGTTTAATGGAGAGAAATGATAATTTGTCAGGAGGAAAATGTGTTATTAATTAGGGCTAGGATTTTGATGACCTATAAATCATGAAAAAAGTCCTAAAAACAATTAATTTATGACCTAAAAATCATTCAAAATGCCCTTAAAATGCCCTAAAAATTGATCTTACATAATTGCCTAGTAGAAAAAGAGGTTTTGTACTACTTAATATTTAGACTAGTAATTAAATTAAATTTTACATAATTTTTTCTGAGTAGTACAACTTCATTAATTATTTTATCTGATGTAGTTTCCATGTATGATCGTTCACCTCTGCGTCGGCATGTGGACGTGAGGTCAGCAGTCGACTGGTCGATCTTGGCCCTTCATGGGCTGTAGCACAATGGATTTACTTTACTTTTAGTTTCCGTGTAGTCTACCACAAGGCCACTCTTATCTGGAATTAGCAGGTATAGAGGGGTCTATATTGAAGGGGTGGTTGGACTGATCCATTACGTGGTATGTACTACGTTAAAATGGCAATATTTGTGTAGAAAAACGATTAAAATATTATACAAAATAATAAGTATTAATGGACAAAATATGTAAAGAAAATATTAAAGGAAATAGACATTATCTTACATTAATAACGGGGATTTATGACCAAAATTAAATGAGAATGCCTAAAAAATGACCGAATAAAACAAAAGATGCTCTTATGAGTTGAAACAGGTAAAAAACGCAAAAAAATGCCCCAACAAATATGTCTTAAAACACTCAGTTTATCACATAACACATTAATACTAAAGCAGCAATGTTTCTGGCTTACTAGAAAAAAGATACAATTTCATCAAAATCCTAGCCCTAGACTTATTAAGGATTCAATATATCTTGGAAACGAGAAAACGACGTAACGCACGCTAAGTTGTTCCAGGGAATGTCCGAATTATTGAAATCATTAACATACGTTCGTCATTTTTTCTTCTATCATCAATAGTGTCTATTTTAGGAATTGCAGCTTTCATAAGATAATGTTGTCGAATATTTTATAACTTTATACATTATTTCAAAATGACGACAAATCGTAGGCAATCCCAATCCACTTAGAGTATGGAATCTTTCCAATGACCTAGAACAACAGACTATCGATTACATTCGTAGGAACACTGGAAAAGTCCAATTTGCATTTGTATAGTCAAAACCATTGTTTCCTGGCTTCTACAAAATACGAAAAATGTTATTTTTGAACAAAAATTACCAAATTTTCACCTATCTCCTCACGTAAAAGGCGAAGACAAGATTATATCGCGGTAAAGAAAGACAAGCTATTAGTATGGAGCGGTAGAGAGTCAGTCGAAAAAGTATTTTCTGTAAAACTGCATTCGAGGAAGTTGAACAAAATTTAACTGCACGCCGCTGATGCAACTGAAGTCTGCACGCCACTGCTGTTCTGGATTCGGTGTGGTCCCATCCGCACGCCACGTGTTGTAAATTACGTTTTGATGTGTCCTGAGTGATTATCTGTATCTGCCGGCTGCAAGCTTCTCAGCCGGATTCCAATAATGAACACTTTGGCGAGACTGCGATAATCTGCCATGCAACGCTGCAAAGCGTTTCAAATATAGAACGAATGCCGCTACTTCACGGCAGCAACCTTCCAGCCTTAATATTACGGATGTTTTGGCTCAGCATTTGAAAAGTCCAATGCCCGCTCGATTCTCCTATTTAGGAGATTTTACACCAGGCAAATACAGCACCCATATATATGAAATCCTAGCAGTAAAGTCTCATTCACAATGAAAATTAAACATAACGTAAGCGTTAACTTAAAAATGTAAACGTTACGGTAAAATCAAGAGCATTCACAATGGGAACATAAACATAACCGCAAAGATACTTGGTAACCATGGAAACATAACAATGACGCCATTTCCTCATATTCTGTCATATACTTCAGCGCTCCACGATTGTGTTCTGTTTGCAAATCACGTTAGCATAAGCATGAAAGTTTGGAGTTTGCAAACTTTCATGTTAACGTCTTACGGTAATGTTTATGTCAATGCTTATGTGAATCATTGTGAATGATCCCATTTGGTAGCCTGGGCGCAAACTTCTGTGTTTATGTTACGGTTATGTTTAAATTTCATTGTGAATGGGCCTTAACGGTTCCTTATGTCCAGGCTTAATTGCATTTTATATTTCACCTCCCAACCCCATTTGAAATTTCAAATGGCACCCCTATATTTTTATACTTAAATATGAAAGAGCATTCAGTTGTTCATACACCTCATTCATTTGTTTTCGCATCTTTTCTATCGTCGCCTGGCAACCTGGATTATTGTTATTGTTAGTTAGAGCTGAAGAGAATAAAGATACAAAAACTTATTGAGCATTTCATGTAATAGTTGTGTTTGTGTATCAAGTTATTTTAAAATGGTGTATACCCTTCAAGAGAGAACATAAATCACCCTTATTGATTAAATTTAGGAAAATGCACAAAATAAGCTGTGTTTTCATCCTACAATCACCTGATAGTAACAAAGCTTCTTGTAATCACTACAGAATGCCTCGTATTTAGATGAATAATTTTGTTTTATGCCATGCACTGTTCTCATCGACATGTCAAATTCTTGAGGGATGGCTCTGATTGATTCACCTTTTTAAACCGTTCCAATATTTGTAACACCTGCTTCAACATAAGTACACATTTTTTTGTTCCCTGCCTTGCTACCAACGTGTACGAGTATCTGCACACTACTGCACTGGTTCAACTGGTTAGCCCTGTGCAGCGCGGGACAGGATCCGTTGACTTACCTTGTATCGTGAACTATACGAGAGTGAGCGTCTATTTGTGGAGTGTCTATTTGTGGAGTTGCACTGTAATTGAAAATTTGAATTTGTTCCAAACATTTATCTCTTCAAATTATTTTAGAGCTTATTAGGTATGTTCCTTGTAACGCTATGATCTTAGTTTCTGATTAGGAAATTTTAAAATTATACCCTTCCCAACTTGATTAAGTACAGGGACATCATTTCATTTTTACTAATATTTTTAATATTAACCTGACTATACATTTAGAGAACCGGAAACACCGTTTGCTACCCCCTTCCACAACTGTAGTTCGATGATACTGGCGTAAAACACAAACAAATCACTTTACCAGGTACAGGTATAGGAGGGAAGAAAAGTAGTTCATCCATTTACGTAAACTAGGAAATATCGCGATTTTGAGTTCGATAAATTTCATTAGGTTTTTGTTTAATCAAAATACAGTACAGTATTAACAATAAGTGTTTTTACTCACGAACTGAGTTATCCATGCGAACATATTCATTATGCAGTGTATATTATACTGTCTACAGCATATTAGCGTACAATATAGAGAATGAAGTTAAATTGAAAAATAATCGTAATATGGATATTTAAACACATATTTGAAAATAGTGGCCGTTCATTTCGATACAGGCTTCAGTTCTTTCGTGCATATTATCGCACTATAGATTGTTGCATCTAATTCCAATTGCCAGTTTCGTCCTTCGTACTAGTAACTCATGTTGAAATAATTCTGTATCTACTCTATAAAAGAGTACCTTACGTACTGTAAATTCAATCTTCACTTCTGCCCGACCCGCACAGATAAAATTACTCAGACATACTATCTACTGTCCGTCCAAGTGGTTATGCCGCAGGATCGTAGAAAGGGGGGAAATCACGTGACGTGTATTTTGTAGAATAATCCAAATTGTTAAAATCGTTGCAAAATCAATTTCTTAAATAAGTTTGGTGCTCTCAAACTTTAAGTAAGCACGCCACTGATACTACATTTTTACAACACTGTCTTAAAGTCTATTTGCACGCCACTGATGCGGATTTTAGTAGCATTTGGAGCTGAAATCAACCGCCTTAGGTTATGATCTATATAAAAAGACTGGCATGAAGACGATCGAAGTTCGGCGTTGAGGATAATGATAGTTCTGACTGACGTAATTGTTGGAGGCAGCACGCCACTGAAGCACTCCTGTATCCTTAGCGATTCACTCTACTTGGCAACGGCTCTCCTGCCTCCTAGTGTTGCAGGACTCTGTTAGAAGCCTCATTTGAATACGCTGATGTCATGTCTAGCCAGAATTCTTCCATATGAGGGAATAAGTTACTTTACATCCTTCATTTGGTAACAAAATTCAGCCACATTTTAAAATCAAGAGCAGTATGAAGAACACTGTTGAATAATGGGCGCAGTACAGGTCTTCAAGGATACTGCTTTTAAATTTATATGAAGCTGGAGTGGTGCCATTTTGTGCTACCGTCCTCAATATTTCTGAAGACAGTGCACAAGAGCAAAAACTTTACGAAATATAAGAGAACTGTGCGGCTTTGTTATATGTGACACGTATATTCAGTAAAGTTCTAATTTTTGTTTTCCGTTGGCAACAATGGAGTTGACATTTTTCCCTCCCCGAACAGAGTGTTGCATTTTATGACTGAAAACTATACAGGGTTGTTCTAAATTAAGGAAACGTTTTAAATCACTGAGACTTTTGTTAAAAGTGAAGTTTACATTTGAGTGAAAACGTCGTTTATTCCCACAAGAATAGAGCTTCATTTCTTGATATCCTCTCATAGTTCTCGTCTTTTTAATATAGTAATGAAAGAGATTATTCAAAGCTTACAGGGTCTTCGAGGTTTTAGAATCGGAGACAACATGAAAAAGTCTCTTACGTTATGCTGATAATACTGTATTTATAGCATAAAATGAAAATTTATTCACAGATTCTTTTATTTCAGTTCATACGATCATGTGATGTCTGTCCAAGAGCTAATCTTTCACTCCAAACCTAGAATTCTCCAATCATTTCTATTTTCTGCCTTCCTCTTAGTCTACGCATATGACCCATATTTCTTAGTGTCGTCTATTATTTGATATCTTCTGCCTCGAACTATTCTCCCATTCGCCACTCTTTCTAGTACATCCTTCTGTAGGCAGTAGGACCCAACCAATTCCTTTTCTCTTTCTGATCACTTTCAGCATCATTCTTTCTTCACCAACTTCATTTCTTACTCTGTCTTCCATGCCACTCGCTCCATCCTTCTCCATACCACAGTCAAATGCTTCTAGTAGTTTCTCTTCACTTCGTCGTAATGTCCATGTTTCTTCCTCATACAATACCACACTCCACACAAAGCACTTCACTAGTCTCCTTCTTTTATCTTTTTCCATAGGTCCGCAGAAGATGCTGCTTTTTCCTATTACAAGCTTCCTTTGCCATAATAATCTTACGGTGATGGTAAGTGAGCTAGTTAGATGCAAGTGGAAGCATAGTGAGGGAGGGAAGCTTTTCAGTTCGCTTTGTTCTTCCGCTTATGCGTAAGTAGCTTCACGAGATAACGGATCGCCTATACCATACGTTGAAACTGGACGAATCACACTTTTATACAGAGTGTTTTAGAAATATTTTGACAAACCTTGGGGGTATGTTCCTCACACCAAAACGAGAAAAAAAAAAAAAGCACATATGAACATATGACCAAAAATCCTCGGGTTCGAATCCCGCTTGGGCTGATTACCTGGTTGGGATTTCTCCGAGATTTTCCCAACCTTAAGGCAAATGTCAGGTAATCTATGGCGAATCCTCGGCCTTATCTCGCCAAATATCATCTAATTATCACCAATTCCATCGACGCTAAATAACCTCGTAGTTGATACAGCAACGTTAAATAACCAAGTTAAAAAAAGTTCCTTACATACAAAACATTAGTCCACACCTGTGAAGAAACGGTTAGCGCGTCTGACCGTGAAACCATGTGGCCCGAGTTCGATTCCCGGTCGGGGCAAGTTACCTGGTTAAGGTTTTTCCTTGGTTTTCCGTCAACCAATATGAGCAAATGCTGGGTAAATTTCGGTACTGAACCCCGGACTCATTTCACTGGCATTATCACGTTCATTTCATTCAGACGCTAAATAACTATAATTATAATTGTAATTGTATTCTTAATATTGTAGTTGTAATCCCCCGATAGAGGGGAAGAGAAGGTCTGATGGCCTTATCTCTACCAGGTTAAATAAATAAATAATAGTAATAAATAACCTAAGATGTTGATAAACCGTCGTAAAATAACCTACTAAAATACAATAAAATACAAACCATTAAAACATGAAAGTTAGTACCGTATTTAATTATTGTTATAAGTTATTATTCCTGTATTGGGTTAGAGAAAGTGAATATAATAGATGTTGATGGTGAGTTCGCCTTGTTTGCAGTGAAACATTGATTTTAGTGCTGCTCTAAACAGTTTCATAGTCGTCAGAAATATTGTTGTTGCTCTAGCAACGAAATTATACCTCCACAATCCATAGATTGCAGAAACTTGTTATATTTTCTAATTTTAACTGGAATTTGTGACGACAGCTTGTTTACAGCCAATTAAACTTCTAATTGATATTATGACGTCACTGTGCAATACAGGAATTATGTGTGTGAGCGCTTAGTCCGTAGATTAATATTATAAAATATATTGGGCTAGAATCGCTTTTTGATTACGAAACAGGGGTATGAGAGAAGAGGGTTAATATTTATGGCTATTGCCAACTTTAAAATTTACAGCTTTTGTTCGTGTGTTTAGCTCTGATAATTAGTAGAGGGTTTGACATTGTTAACCCTTATGTTCACAGCTACAGGATGGTTAATAAATCCGTGTACAAAAATGTGGGGAATGTAAAATATCATGGGATTTCTCTGCATCAGAACCAACGTATACATGTTGGAAACCTCTTAGAAGATTCATGCGAGGTCAAGTTCAGAGAAACGTGTTTTTAAATAAAAATATAAAGGATCGTATATCTGAAAGCAATTTTTTTTTCATGACTGAGACTACCATTTCGATACTTTTGAATTTCAGCACTATCGTCACATTTTCGAGAATATATTAATATTTATTTTTTGTTTCAATTTAGATTCATCTAATAGATCAGGCATAATGATATGCCTATTGTAACTATATTCTTTCCCTCTTGTAAGAGTCTCTCTTAACTGTAATCGTCTCTTAGCCAAGGTTTTTCTTTTGCAACATAATTTATTGAAATAATTTGTAACTTATTATGTTATTATTAATATTGTTAGTGTTATTTCTATTATTATTATTATTATTATTATTATTATTATTATTATTATTATTATTATTATTAGGCCTATTATTATTTTTTTCATTATTTCTATTATTATTATTATTATTATTATTATTATTATTATTATTATTATTAGGCCTATTACTATTATCATCATTATTTACTTACTTACAAATGGCTTTTAAGGAACCCGCAGATTCATTGCCGCCCTAACAATCCGCCATTATTATTATTATTATTATTATTATTATTATTATTATTATTTCTAAAGGCAAATTTGTTAAAGGGGATACAATACTAAGTTACGGAATAGGGCTGTGTAAAATTCGCTTCTGGACTTCAGAGAATACGTAGAAGCAAAAAATCTCTACCAAGTTGTTGTGTACGAGTTCTACTCTTTCAGGGGTGAGCTAAAGTTTTGTCTGTTTATATTATACTGTATTTTATGTTACGATTGTTAGCAGAAATAAATACATTTACATTTACCTAAGGCTGATTTTATACGAAGATAAATAACGAAAACTGATTGTTCGAAAATTGTTGTAAAGACTGCTTAAATGCATCTCGAAACCGGGGGAAAACGATTCAGAATAATTTTTGTTGTAAAAATCGTTTCTGTCTTGTCATGGCTTTAGTAGAAACACGAAAGCTGTTACTGATTGTCGAATTTATTAATTAGATTGTATTTTATTTCTTAAGCGTTTATAAAAGTAGAATATTTTCATAATGAAAGTAAACTTCTCTGTTTTTTTTCTTTAGTAGCACTACTAAATTATTAATTTAAAAAATATTGTCCACACTTGTGGAGTAACGGTCAGCGCGTCTGGCCGCGAAACCAGGTTTTCCCTCAACCCAATATGAGCAAATGCTGGGTAACTTTCGGTGCTGGACCTCGGACTCATTTCACCGGGATTATCACCTTCATCTCATTCAGACGTCAAATAACCTAAGCTGTTGATAAAGCGTCGTAAAATAACCTACTAAAATAAAAATAAATAAAATCTTAATTCTCCCCCACTTTCTCTAAATAATTACGCCACTGATTCTGTTAAATTGAGTTTGATTTAAATTATAGTTTAATTTAAGAAAAGTAATTTTCTTCGAAAAATTTGTAACGTTAGATTTGAAACCTTAACTTTCATGACGATGATAATGGTGATATTTTGGTGGTGGTGATGGTGGTTGTGGTAATAATAATAATAATAATAATAATAATAATAATAATAATAATAATAGTAAAGATGTACTGTTTATGACAGGAATGTTACTTTCTGTATCGAGAGCTGATTCATAGCATTTGGTTGCTATGGCGGCTGTAACGCGGAGTCCTAGACCACAATATCGGTACATGCTATATCTGAAATGTAAACCCAGGTGCATTTGACATGAATAGACCAAATCCCGTCCATTTGCAGGCAACCAACTGGTCAGCCGGAGTGGAACCCTCCAGATCCTTTTTGACGTTGTTTATTATTAGACTTAACATTGCACATGGCGACAAATCGGACAGAAAGAGTCGCCATTTTCTATTCAATACATCACGCACCACAATCACGTTACATGGAAACTTTTTTATTCTTTTTTTTATTCCGTAGTTGATTTCCGGCGGTATGAATGCATTCAGAGGAAGCAAATTGTAGGGGGGGGGGACTGATGGGGTACATGAATGCCCATTGAACCATATGACAATGAATCTTGTTTATATAGTTCGATAAATGATGATATATAGGTTTGTATTTTCATTAATTACAATTCATGTCACAAATTTGCGCTATTCCCTTCAGAATTGACAAGTGCAAATGAGGGAAATTGAGAGGGTGGTTATATCAAATGTAATGTTTTAGATTCCTCATTTCCTTCTGAAGGATGTTCAGCTTATGAGAAATATGTACGTGAGCTGAACACTAAACTTGTTGACCACTTTTCTTATTGTGGAGCTTATCGTTTCACTAAAGAAACAAGAAAAAGCAAGCCACAATGAAACATAACCTTTTGCAAAAGTGACAGTACAGAGATTCGAACTTCAACCACATGCATAATATTTTTGATGTTGCCAACTCAATTATGCCCGCTGCCCCTCCCTATTTCACAATGACAGTGACAAAAGAGAGAAAACGGGTGGGAATATGAGCTGCTGTTATCGAGTTATCATGACATTCATGCTATATTTCATAATTGGTTTTGTTTATTATGTTTGCACCAGTTGAAATTTTCTGTCAGTTCGCGTTATGGCAAAGGATCTCGTATTTGTGAACACTAGTGTATGTGTTTGGGCTCTTTAAGTCTCGACTTTTCCTCCACTGCCACGGGAATAGAACCACGGATCGCAGACAACGTAAGGCGGAATATTTTAAGTGTATTGTAAATATTCATAATTTAAATATGTATGTAACTATTGTATTAAGGCTGATTGAGTGGAAGAGAAGCCTTATGTAATCAATGAAAATATAATCTAATACGAAATTCGATACGAAAAGATTAGGTGAAAATAAATTTGCATTGTTACAGTTTTAATTAAGAATTAAAGAGATAACTATAAAAAAATAACTGAGGCGTGTAGTTGCAAAATCAGATACATCACTTTTTTTTTCGAAAATGAGTTAATGTTATATTTCATATCTTCATATGATTCTACAACTGCTATAGCACTATTATGCTCCAAAACCAGATACAGCACACGGATTTGTATGATGAAATAATAGTATTGGTTGCAAATCCAGATAAGTCATGTGAGTTTGTTTCCAAAACCAGATACATCACACGGATTTGTATGATGAAAGAATAGTATTGGTTGCAAATCCAGATAAGTCATGTGAGTTTGTTTCCAAAACCAGATACATCACACGGATTTGTATGATGAAATAATAGTATCGGTTGTAAATCCAGATACGTCATGTGAGTTTGTTTCCAAAACCAGATACATCAAGGGTTTGTGCATACGTTCACTAAGCATCAGTATAGTTCCCGCACAGAAACAGCTGAAATATAAACGGCAAGATGTCATAATTAGTCCTAACAAGTATACATATATTTTCTCTAATTTTGGAACAGTCATAACTTTGTCAGATGAAACATATGACTGGAAAAAATGTTTCCAATAAAGTGCGGTCACCAGCTCAGTGGAACTTTGCATGTAAAAGGTTTTTCTTTCAGTCCAACAGGAAGGATGACGTCCTAGTGAAGGATGAAGTTTACTACAGGAGTGAGTCTAGTCAATACAAGAGCATTTTTTACAAGAACAAAAAAATAATAAATACTGCATCACCAAGCATAATGCTGCCAGGAGTACAAGTGTTACAATTACAAATAAATAATGTAGGCTAACTGCTTTGTTGACAAAACATTTTGGCAATGACTGGAAATCACTTCAAACATTATCCTACTATGCACGTATTATTAACAGACTGAAAAGCTTGAATGAAAATCAGATTTCTTCTATGAATGAAGAAGAAAACTGCTTTGCTGACAAAACATTTTGACAATGACTGGAAATCATTTCAAACATTATCTTACTATGCACGTATTGTTAACAGACTGAAAAGCTTGAATGAAAACCAAATTTCTTCTATGAATGAAGAAGAAAACTGCTTTGCTGACAAAACATTTTGGCAATGACTGGAAATCACTTCAAACATTATCCTACTACGCACGTATTGTTAACAGACTGAAAAGCTTGAATGAAAATCAAATTTCTTCTATGAATGAAGAAGAAAATGTATGCAATCATGCGCTTGAAATAGATGATATGGTTGTTTAATAATTCAATTTCTTTTGTGATGAAAATGTAAAAATTATGACAAATTAAATGTAATAATGTAACAGTGGGTTTAAAATAATACATTGTATATAATAGAATGGTTTTTGTTTTCAAACAAGATAAGTCCTTTTATTCATATGCAAACCCAGGTAGATCACAGAACAATATTCAAAACCAGATACGTCAAATACATTTTCTCTATTATCTACTAATTATGCAATAATGTCTCTGCCATGCGTCATGGAACATTACAATATTCCATAACAAACATATTCTCAAAGTATTAACATTTTACCTCTTGGTGTATAGGAGATACACGTTTTTCCTTCATACTGAAAATGTATGTTTTAGTGATGTATCTGATTTTGCAACTAAACGCCTCAACTATAAAGTATTAGATGATGTTTCAAATAAATACGCAGGTTTATGTCAGAATGAATAGTATTTATTTCTAACAAAAACACGTAAGAAGTCTACGAACAAAATCAACTCTCTGCCAGCGAAAATAAAACCTTCTGTGTGTTTGAAATGTCCTTACGGTAGCGGGACATAACCGAGTGCGAATCCGATTCGGCCCGATCTCTCGGCCCAGACCGCAAGCGAACGCTCTGTAGCAACCAAAGCTGGAACTGATTCTCTGAAATGAAACCCGCTTATTCCACATTAAGTTGTCTGCTATCCTCGAAGTGAAATCACATGGTAACCGCCTTGCGTACAACAATCGAAGTTAATGAATGTCAAGTGCCGGTTTACTTAACCAGTATACTGAAATCTGCCCAAAAGTGACTAGCAAGAGGTGATTCAATTCTTAGCAGCAGAAGTTCTACGCCACTCAACTTGAAACTCCTTGGCCTATGTGTCACCGTGTGACTTCAATATGTTCGGATTTTTAAAGAGAGCTCTAAAGGGGCACAGATTCCTCACAGATGATACTAAAATGTTTAAAAGTAGTGCTGTCAATCGATCAAAATATTTAATCGATTAAGTATTTGAATTTAATCGATTAATCGAGTTTTGATCGAGTTGAAAAAATGTTTTAATATACTGTAATACACAATTATTGTTAAATTTAACTTGTGTTCTGTGATAAGCATAAGTATTAAATATTGTATATCTGTATATATTGTATCGTTATATTACAAAACAACTATCTTAATTACTTACTAACATATTTATTATGAGGCTTACAATTTATTGTGTCAATTTCTCCGGAAATTTTAGAGACAAACATAAATAACAAAAAGTATGAACCTATTTAATGCTGCTTCATCTATGACTTTAAACATGTGAGTGCATTCACACGATCGAAAAAGAAGACTGGCCCCTATTGTAATGGAATTACCAGATTTTAGAAAGAGAAGTAGGTAGTTACGCTCTCACTTGCACACAGTGTAGACATGGCTATTTTATAAGGGATGAGGAGGACGAATCCCAGAAAAGTATGTATTTCATATGCTAGAAAGATGAGCTGACAACAAGGTGGAAGTTTTCTTGGAAAACCATAAAACTTAATAAGGGTTTCGCATTGTGTTTCAACTTTCAATAGAGGTAGACTAGGTCATTGTCTTCATTTTTCCATCTCTTTCTGAAGTGTTTCTGCAAAGATTTTTCCTACGATACCTGGTTTGCAGTTAGAAAATAACAGTATTAGTGTGCTTTTAAGTAAGCAATTTCCGAGAGAGAAATATTGTCGGAATTTTTAGTATGAGTTTGTATTAACAAAATAATAATTAATATAAACTACAACCGATTAATTTTAATCGACTCGATTATTGGATTAAATATTTTTATCGATTAATCTTATAACAAAAATTGATCGATTAATCGATTCCTCGGCCTCATCTCGCTATCACCAATATCATCGACGCTAAATGACCTAATAGTTGATACAGCGTCGTTAAATAACTAAAATAAAAAATATGTACAGGGTGTAAGGGGTATAAATGCCGTCCTTTTCATAGTCGTCGGGAACGGTCTACAGCAGCAGTCGTCAGCACAAAGCACGCTCGGGCTAGCGTCTCTTACCCGCGGATAAGAGACTGCACCATGGTACACCGTAGCTGCTGGCGGGTATGCTCTATCCCTCTCTGCCTGCTGCACGACGGTGCATTTGATGTTGCTCCGAATATCCTTTACCTATTTCAGCGAATGCTGACGACCACTGGCTTTCAGGATCAAAAAATGTCCATACAACACAGGATCAAAACTTGATAGTTTTTCCAGAAAAAAAAATTTTTTTCTCTTAAATTATTCGCATTATACTGCTTATATCGTTAGTAAAATTACGAAAACAATTACATCAGTAAGTATATCTAGCAAAGATTTAATATTAGTTTAAGCATTTTCAAAACCTCTTGATGGTATCAGAAATTCTAAAGCTGTAAAGGCAACCAAAACAAATAATATTCCTTTCAAATTAAACGTAGACTAAGAGAATCTTCTAATCCCTACTGGTGAGTGTGTTGATGATGTCTAAGTCATTAAAATTATGAAAGCCTATATGGTAACACGTTACATTCAAAAGAAGAAGCCTGTTTTGTGTGCTAACAAAATAACAATAAAATAGTTACCGCTTCTATTAGAGCGTTTGTCATTTATTCTGAAACAAAGGTGGCACTATGTTGTTGCCATGGTCACGTATTTTTCGCATTCCCTCCTGCACGCTACTGTAATTTTATTTGTGGGTTCGTGTGCGTTAATTGCAAGCCTGAGCTTCGTACAGAATATTTAATAGATCGCCACAACTCAATTTGTGACTAAATTACTGACACGTGTTAGCACCTCGCTGGGGTTTCGATAGCAGGACTTTCATCACGCATAAACTCAGTCTGTTACCTTGTGGCTTAACACCGTAGGAATAGATCACAGGAAAATATTACGAGACATTTATCAGACAAAGAATCTTGTTTCTATGACTTCCCTTCCAGGCTCATTTCACTGTTGCTCGTTCACTACCCAATTATTACACCAGCAGCTCTAGAAAATTGACTTAATTGACTAATAAACGATTAGAAGAAATGATATAAAGATTAGATGCAATAAAGTACTCTAATACAATAAAATATTAATTGACTTACTAAAATACTAAAGTGTCTTGAAAGTGTATTATTGTACCATCTCATCATTACAAATATTCCGCTAGATGGTAGTAGTGTGTTATGATCAGCTGTTCTCGTGTTACTAGTTGTGCCAACTATACAATCTTCATTGAACTCTATGGACGATTACTAGTGAAGAAGGCTTTGTTGATTCAGTTTCATTTTTATTAAAACAGTTGCATTCCACTTCAATTAACAATATATATTAAACAATCTCTGATATGTGACCATCCATAATCTCATACAGCAGAAACTATAACATAACCTAAATAATGCATATAAACAAGAGAAATAATAGAAACATTTCAATTAAGGGTGATGAATTATACATGGATAATTTTAAAAGGTACAGGTATTGAAAGTACAATGTTGGCAAACAAAGAAACAAAATATGCTAGGGAGGTGATAAAAATTGTAGGACAAGCAGCCATGATTGGTTGAAACACGTCGTTTCATACAGATTTATTGTTCAAAACTAGTATGATGTAGACTAGTAAAAATGTAATAGTCTTCATCTTAATTTTAATATCGCTCTCCTTAATTCCCTTATCCTATTTCTGTCTTTTTATTGCTCCTTTCTGATCTTTAAAAAAAAAATTGCTATCTTCTACGTACTTTCTTCCCCTTTCAACCATTCTCCGTTTCTTTCTTCTCATTTTGTAATCAACATTATTCTCGTTCTTCCTATTTCTATCTTTCATACCTACTCCATATTTTACTTCCCTTATTTTCCGTCGTAAGTGCCCTTGTTTTCCTTCTGTTTTCTTGTTCCAAGTGCGTTTATTTTATTATGTAGTGATGGAGCGTTCCCCTCGCAGAGTACCATTATTTTATTGGTAAACATAATGTTGCGCGTTTAATTCGCGTAGAATTTTTCTCTTGCTACACTCTTCATTTCCACAATCCTTCCCTCGCCCCGCACCTCTCGCTCCCTCGTCGTGCCTACATACACACGTCAAAACAGATAGTAACGACACCACTGTTTTTCGGTGATTGTTTCTTGCGCGAGCTATAACCACTCTGTATCTCTTTCTTTTTTATTTTGCTACTTTATCAGTCATCTTCCTTCTTTTACGTGCTTTCTCGCTTAGTCTGCTTCCCGCTGTTCTTCTTTGCGTTGTTCTTACCATTTTTTTTTCTTTTCTTCCACTTTTTTATTTTTACTGCTTTTCCTCTATTTTTACCTCCGTCCATTCTAATTATCTTCATATTGTCCTTCAGATTTCTTCGTATTCACCGTCCTCTTCTTTTCATTTTATTACCTTCCTTCCTTATATTCTTTTACTCGTCTATTCTTAATTTGATATTTTCCTCTGTCTTCCGCTCGTCATTCATTAGGCCCTATTTAGATATTTATTTTCCTTTACCTCTTTATGATCTGCAAGTTGATCTTTTCTCTGTTTCTTTGTTTTTCTTTTAAGTTTGTGACAGAAAAGCACCGTGAAGTAGGTGCTTTACTAAAGGCTGTGTGATGTATCTTGTCTCGCTGTGAAAAGAGAGAGAAAGGAGATATGTCTTACTTCGTCTGTATTGTTATGGTGATGGGGGGAGTGGAGCGATGCCGTCCATCCATCCAGTGGCGGAAGGGACTAGTTGATACATTCTGTAGCGCAAAATAAAATTACAAAATATCTCTCTTCGTACTGTGTAGTTCCGTCACTGAGCTTGTCTTTCAAGAAACTGAGTTCCGACAGTGTGTACAATAACAAGATTTTGAAAGGAATCCTGAAAATTTACAACCCTCCTATAATCTCCACCCTCATTTGAAGGGACTTGCTTTTATTGCTACTGAGACAAGATAAACCTCACCAGGTATAGTAATTTGATCTTTACTGTCACTCTGAATTTCATTATACTCTTCATGTCGTCATATCACGGATTCTAAATAACCATTGTGTTAACGTTTTAGATAAAAAAGAAAGAGAAACATGTTCGTGTTACGTGCGTGATATCAAAATGTGGTAATTGCTTCTATGATAAGGGTCACTCTTTCAGTGGACAATTTCGTTAATTTTCTAGTGTCATTTTCGATCCTTAGTTAGAGAATGAAGTGGTCTGAATACATTTTATCCAGAATGTTTTTTATCACAAACTTTTAACACAATTTTTTTTTCTGTATTCTGACTGCTTTATAATGAAAATGTAACACTCAGTGGGGTGTTTGGAAAGTGAGGATGCGTTGAAGAGGTCACGGCTATGTTCAGGGAAAGTGTGCCTAATGAAATTGTCAACAAAACACTCCATAATAAGCGAAATTTGTTTTCGTATTTAATTATTTTATATGGAGAGCTCTCAATGTGCTATCTAGAGCACTTCAGATGAGTTCACATCAAACAAAAAACACCCTCGCTGTGATAATAAAAAGCTTCGGAAGCAGTGTGTGTAGGTGTAACACGTTTTATTAATTTCTCTGCAAGTACGAGTTTCTGCATCTCAAAAATTTGTGTAACACGGTTGTCTGGAACATAATTGTAATGAATGAGAGTCCTAAACTACAGGATCATTCCAGGCCACGAAATCATACCTGTTATTGTAATCATTTAATCAGCATCCCTTTTAATTTACAGCCTATTTAGATACGATGAAATCACAGTCTACTATATACAGTCACGAAGCATGAGTTTTGAGGGTGCTAGAAACAATAGACTGTGACGGTACTATTTTGCATTGCCTGTAATGAGGCGATATTAGCGATCCTAGTGGTGAGCAACTATCTGATGTTTGCATATTTACTACGTATTGAGCTTCGCGACTATATACTAGACTGTGATGAAATGTTCTTAACTATATATTAAATTTAACCCCTCTTTCAAACTACAGCGTCTATTCAACATATCGAAATGATAATTTTATTTATTTAAGATCTCCTTCCAAGTACTGAAGTTATTTAGAGATTATTATGACCTTTGAAATTTAATCTCAATTTTTTACTTGTCATTTAACAATTACATAATAGTTCCTCTGTTATTTAGCGTGTGTGATTTGGTGATAACGAAATTTTATTTTAAGTTAATTCCGAGGATAGGTCATTGTGAGAGGTGAGCCTTCCTATAAAAAATAGGTTGCAGCCGCCAAATTACTCTTCAAGGAACGACCACTCACATAAACTGAGGGAAAGAAGATAGAGGACGGACACTGGAAAGTTTTCTTTTCTCAATCATACTATCAGGGACTGGAATGCTTTACCTGCAGACTTACCAATAACCAAAAATGTATTTAAAAATAGGCTTAAAGACTTTACTAATAGACAGTAGTATATCTGTCGTCGATTTGCAAAAGGGAACATGTCCAAAATAAAGTGTTGAAAAATCGCAAAAACTATAACTAAGTTAACAAATTATAATATTCATATATCTTTTTCTAATTAGATCACTATGGATATATAAATTGAGGACCCATGAACATTAAAATTTTTTAAGTTTGATATGACTTCTTTACGATTTCCCAACACTTTGTCATTTTGGACATATCTCCTTTTGCAATCGTCGACAAATATTATACACACTATTTAAAGGGTGTAATTGATATTTGTTATTTTAAGTGTTGTATCAATGAAGAAGTGTGTTATGTCAGTGAAGTGTGTTGTGTCAGTGAAGTGTGTTTGTGTCAGTGAAGTTTTATAGTTTGTAGTGGTAGTACAAAGTATTTGAACAGTGAAATGTTATTGAAGTGTTAGTGAAATCAGGATAGTATCAGTGAAATGTGTCGTAGTTGCAGTGCAATGAGTGAGTTGACAGCGAAATGAGCGTACAGATACCAAATTCATGCACAAAAATAATGAAGAAAAAGAGGTACTTGTAAAATGTAACTTTCGCGATGAAACGAAAGTGTCTTATATGAAGGAAGTAGGCTAATCTGGGCTAATACAGAGTGTCTTTAAAAAATGTTAACACGTTATAATTGGATGATGTGGTATTACAAAACCAGCTCTTCTTCCTCTAATTATGTTACAAAACATATTAATCAAAATTTGTTTGAAGAAGCGACTGAATTATCCAACAAATTAGATCCATTCCGAATTTAATGTTTTTAGCATTCATCAAATTTATAAAACTCTTTAATGAATTTCTACCATAAAAATGTAATCAAATATGTAGCTGAACCACACGATTATAATACAAGACGAAATAAATTCTTACTTTAATTCAACCTAATTGCTTCACATCTGCTGATTTACTACATGGTACAAATTATTGTCTATGTCTATACAATTCGACAATAAAATTTCATCCAGAATTGGTAACTTTAAGTAATAACATTTTCAAATGCATAATTAAACAACTCATATGACAGATTTACTTAGTTTAAACAGTATGTACCATGTAGTGTAAAGCAAGTTTATTTCTCCTCTAAGTGGGCGTATATTATTTCTGTCAATTTTATCTTTGTTACTATATCAACATGGTTTGCTACTAATTATACTAATAATAATATTAATCCATCACCAATCTCAACATCTCTTTTCTTCACTCCAAAATTATGGTATAAATTATCTCAATTATTACTAATATTATTGTTGTTAACTTTATTACTATCATCTTTATATAGCCTACTTCTTAAGTATCTTATCCTAGTGTTTAAATGTTAGTCTAGTCATTTAAGATATATTTATTTTATTTTATTTATTGTTAGATTTATTTCCACAAACCTTCTCTTCCACTCAACCAGTATAAGAACAATAGCAAATATAAAAATGACAGCAATACAGGATACAATACGTATGTTTTTGTCTGTCTACTCCTCTTAAGAATCTGATCCTGGTGTAAGAATTTTAAATTTTATTTTAGAAAGAACAGACACTTTTAATGTTGTGAATTATTTATAGGCCTAACCTGTATAATGCTATGGTATTAGAATTTTAAATTTTAATTAAGCAAAAAACAGATATTTTTTGTGAATTATGTAAAATTTTGTATCATTCTCAAGTTATTTTATCAAAACGGAACTGTCTCCGAACACGAGCTTTGCTCATTCGAGGTACTTTCATGTAATGTTTTATGTTTTTATATGTTATTATTAAATAAGTAAAATGAAATAAATAAATAAAACTTACATTGGTAGTGATTCATTCTTATAAAACTTCAAAATTTCTTCATCTGTTCACAATCGTGTTGAATACAAGTAATGAACATTTCTCATGTGGTATGCAGAACTTGGATGCACATTTCTTTAGGAATTTCTGCAATTACATCAGTTAATCTCTCTCGCAGATCCTCAACATTACGTGGTTTGGTTACATATATATTGTTTCAGCACATCCCACAGCCAAAAATCACAGGGAGTAAGATTCAGCAAAGGTGCTCGTAAAATATGAAATGAGGGGGAATCGAAGATTGGCGGAATAAGAAAGAAAGAGTAGTCCAAGAAAACCTCTCTGCAAACTCTGTTTTGTGCACTACAAATTCCAGTATGACTAAATCGGTAGGCTAATTGAAGGCTGTCCATCAGAATGAAAGCCACAGACGCGGGAAAATGTTTTAAAACATTATCAAATGTAACACGATATTGTGCTCATTTTTCTCTTCTAATTCCCCTCAGTACGTCGTGCTATTTTCGTGTGTGTTTTGCTATTCCTTGAACTTCTAATTGACCCTCTGGAATGATTACACAGTCCAGTAGAAGTCGGTTGTTTATACTGCGTCTTTAGCACCACGCAGAACTGAGCCATTTATCACATTGTTCTGGCCGGCGTTTGTTTTTCTTGTACTCACCGGCAAAGAACTCAATCCAAGCTGCGTTAGGAACACAGAGGATCGAGGACTGAATCTCTTAAAGGCGAACAGTCACAACAGAAATTAAAGCTAACGGAAAATTCAAGAAATGTTTGAAAATTGGCGGATTTGCGCATTCCTTTGGAAGGTACTTTGAGGGTTATTGAATAGCAATGTGAGCTCGAAGCCAATAGGCCACTTTTCTCAACCCATAGACATCCGATTCACTTAAATTTGATGGCAGAGAGGAAGTAACTGCTATAATAAACAGGAGAGACAATTTCCTATCAAACATATTAAGAGAAATGGTTCTTTCGTAATGCTGAAGTTCACCTTCAAAGACTGTCAGCATGTTACTGCATCGTCTGGCAGTGAAACAGAATACATGTTTTTTTTAAGTTGGTTTACTTTAAGACGTTTTATAAGCTACGATGGTTGTCTAGCGTCTGAGTGATGTGAAGGTGATAATGTCAGCGAAATGAGTTCAGGGTTCAGCGCCGAAAGAAGTTATCCAGCATTTGCTCTTAATTGCTTGAGGGGAAATCCCGGAAATAACCTCAACCAGGTAAATTGTTCGAACCAGGATTTGAACCCGGACCCGCTCGTTTCACTGTCAGACATGTTAATCGTTACTCTACAGCGGTGGATCGTCTGTTATTCGAACACGATGCATCATAGAGAAAGGCTGCAAAGACCAAAAAGTTCCATTTTGAGAAACAAAAGAGAGAAAGAGAGCTGAATCCTATTGCACTTAGTGCAGGCCCCACTGTTTGTAATGAGACGGAAACATGGATGGATTTTCACAAATAAATTTTAAAAAACTATTCATAATTGAATCTATTTTCTTACAAAATTTTTTGCTCAAAATGACCTGTAGAACTGATCGCTAAAGCGCGGGTTGCACTTAATAGAATTTCGTATATATAAGATGGAAGTGAAATAATCCTGCAGATTAAAAGGGAGGGCGCTAGTGTATTTACTTGTTCTACACTGTATGTTGAACGGAACTACAATACAGTCTTATGAAGCGATCAGTTATGATGTCAGAGAATGTAGTAAGATCTTTAATATTTCGCAAACTAAAAGGCGTAGAGAGATGCGACAAACGCCGTTATTCCAATGATTATTTAGGTGAACGTCCTAAAATATAATCAAAATTTAGAATTTTATCGCGGACTGCTCATTTAAATGAATACTGTACTCCAACAGCGAGAGAGTCTCAGGGGAATGAGACGCAGCGGGGTAATGCTGTGAATGAATGTTGATGTCATAAGATGTCATAAGGTCACACACGTGGGTACACACATCTCCATTGGCTAACTCTCAAACCACAAACGATAACACTGATACATATTTATACTACCCTAGTTACAAAATTAGATCACAGTTAATGTCCTGGTCTTTTAAACCCACCATACAGGAAATAACATATGCAGGAGAGCGCATGTTTTTTAAACTGACGTTATAACGGTAATATTATCTATCTACTTCGCTCCAATAGATGACGCAATAGTAAGCACATTCCTTTCACAGTTAATCTCCTGGTTGGAGAACAGTAGAAAACCTATATTACGTTTTGTGATTAAATGCACTGTTAATTAGAAAATCGAATTGGAAGCTTCAGCAGTTTGGCAACATCGCCGCTAACACACTCCTCCTCCTTCATGTAATACATACCTAAGAGGTCAACGACCTCAGGTCTGTCTGCTTTAGTGAACTACGTCCCACCTCCCTCTCTGCTTACAACGCTGCAATATGTTTGCATCGTTCAGAGGCTTGAAATTAGTGGTTTTTAAATTAAATTGACACGAAAACCATCCTCGGTATTGAAATATGTCAGAGGTATAAATGATTCTTTATTAGATTTTCTATTGATATGGACACAAATCACGACACTACTCTGAATAATTTGGGCTACTTAATAAAAGGGTGTTAACTTTTAGGGATTTTTTTTTTTTCTGAGAAAACTATGGATGGGCTTTCCACCAATATGATATTACAGTTTTTTGTTACATAAAACATGAGCAGACTTCGGATCAGGTTACCGAAACTCGTCAAGTTACGAACGCACGGACCACTGTGTTGTGTAGATCGAGGGGAATGGGAGAGTGAGGGTGCAGTTACTCCTTGCCTCAACATGTAAACATTCAATCACAGTAGGACACAAAATAAACGTTCGCGTTTACAAATAACTATAATATACTCGTATACAGTGCATTTCTAGTAAGTTACAACAAATAATTGCCTACGTTACATGTTTCAATTTACATTATACTGTAAAAGTTTTAACAATATAAAATAATTTGTGTGTGAGCAAAAAAGAAAAAAAAAATATACAGTACTTATATAAAATGCATTTCTTCACAATTCAATGCCCCGAATTACAAGATACGAGTACATTCGTAGCGTATCAGAAGAAAAATATCTCCTACTTTCACTCAAAATAACTTTTTTTTTTTTCAAGAAACACTAAAGGGATGTTGGCATGTACGAACATTATTCACAAATCTCGATTAAATTCTTTTTCATGCTTTATGTCTGATTTTGGTGTTGAAGGCCAGTTTTTGACTGTATAATTAAATATTTTCCATGTACCTTTTGCTATTACACTGCTTTGAAAGAATCGAATTCTATCTGTCCTTACACTTTTTTAACAATTCACAAAATTCAGTGTTCCCCCCCCCCCCAAACCCTTTAACAAGAAAATATTCCTTTCCGAACTTCTCTGTAAGTTCGTTCTGAAGGTAACGCTTGGTGCTCTTAATTTTTGACATGTTCCTGAGTTCTGTGAATTATAAAACAGTTAAATTAATAGTAACACAAATATGAATGTAAAATAATCAAATAAATAAATGAAAAAAATAAAATATACTTGTTTACTCACAGGATCTCAAGTATGTGTGGTGATTGCAAGGAATTAGAAGAGAGGTAATGTAATTTCTTACGAAACCAACTGTACAGCTCGACCAAGTTAAGTCTGCGAGCCGAGAGGGGAAGTTGGAGGCAGTTCTGTAGTGAAAGGAGGCGGTAACGAAAGGAGACCAGTACAGTCTCGTATGACAGCAAAGTTTTCCTACTGCGCTTCGGTTCATAGAGCGGTAACAGTTTAAGACGCTTTGAAATGGACTGTACTTCTACTTCTGCTTGACAATGAGGTTTGGCGTTCTGATTGGCAAGCGTGGACGTATGAGAGAAAGTTGCATGAGAGGGGAGGCAGCGTAACTGTTGCCATTATCTGAAGACAAGGACAAAAAATGCGTGCGCTCCGTAGTGTATTTTAAACTATGTGCACATGTTCAAATCTGAGCGTCAAGTGACCTATGTGGCAACTGTGTTTTGCCTCTACATTCCATCCCGATATCCTCACTCGCAGACTTGATTGGACAAGCTGTACTCTCACAGTGCCATCCAACCCTATGGGTCATGACGTCAGGTATACTCCGTGCGTTCCAAACTTCAGTCTCGCGAATCGGTGACCCTAGGCCGAAGTCTAAACATGTGCTATTCGCTGTGAAAATCTGAAGGGTTATTTCACTTTCAATTATGATGTAAATTAGAAATTATTTAAGATTGAAGAAATACAGATGTTCAGTTCCATTTTCTCGATATCAGCGGTACTGAAAACTTGTATTTTCCGTGAAGATTTTCTTAATACACTTTTGCAGCATCATTCTTTCTATTAATAAATTTATATAAAGATAGAGTAAAAAGTGTGAAGCTGGAGGGCAATGTAAAGACGGAACTGGCGTTTATACGCACTCCCTGTAGTGCAGAAGAAGGAAGAGAAACCGCTTCCATGCTGCGCTTAATGTGATGAAATATTTTTTCTTAAAATAAAGTACTTTTATTTTTTTTAATTATGCTCTATTATTTTTTTTTATACTTGTGTAGACTTTCGGAGGGATTGTTTCATTTTCTCGACTTAATTAAAGTTAGTTTCAGTTTCAGAATAATATTTAAAATCGGCCTAAAGACTGTACATGATACAGTGAAGTTATGACAATGAACCTCATTAGAAGTAAATAACCAAGTGTGGAGGCAGACCGCTCGCAGCGCCGCTAAGTGGCTTGGACCGCAGAATGGCACGGCTTGATTATAACTACCCCATTCCGCCGAGGGTATAATGGGGTTAAGAGCCCCTAATGCTAGACGTGTCGTGGTTACCCCTAGAGCAGATTCAAATAGACCCTGTTACAGTGGCACTGAGGTTTATGTACGTTACCGGATTTTAATATAGATGTGACTTAACGGCAACGAATGGAACTCCATCCTACAGTCGTATGTTTATTAATGACAAATAGCCTACGTACACCTTTAAAATTATAATTTATTTACATATTTATTAACTTTAGTTAGTGATTTCTTTATTATTATTATTATTATTATTATTATTATTATTATTATTATTATTATTATTATTATTATTGTATTTATTCACACTGCAAATGGGTAAATACCCGGTGGCAGTGGTAACTAATTACACTCAATAATAACAATTAATAATAAAAACAGTTAATAAAAGAAATACAATTAATAATAATAATAATAATAATAATAATAATAATAATAATAATAATGAGCATCCCAAATTGAATGAAACAAGATCACTTAAAATAACATTAAAAGTAAAACTAATTTGTATCTTAACCCTAAATGAGAACTAAAACCCACGAGTATGGTGATGTTGATGAAAAGTCATCTTATTATGTTTCACATTAGGACGATGCCTATTAATAATGTAGAAATTCTTTCTATGTAAAAAAGTAATTTCTTATATTGCATTTTTTACGTTTTTGAACTAATGGGCCATTTATGTATATATATTTTTTTTCGGCATTTGTCGGTCATTTTTAATACTTTGAAGAACTTTTAGATCATTTGGAATGCATTTTACTTTCTTCTTTACCGATAGGTCTGTTAAATCATTTTCTAACCAAATAGGTCAGTAGTAGTAATGAATAAGTGAATAGCAGTGAAGTTTGAGTTGTATAGTTTGAAACAGACTCTAAAGTCCATCCCTCATTCCACTGAAGGCTTTACTTCACACAACGGACGTAATATAAAATGCTTAACAGCAGCTTAGTTTAAGTGAGAACTTTGACCGCTAACGGTACTGTTCTTTTGTCGGTACGAGAGTGTCTTTAGAATTTATGTTTGGAAATGGGGAAACTTTCACCATGTCCTGGACAGGACATCGTGTCATCAACATTGTTCGGAATAGATGTCTATTGTAGTTTACAGTATTTTTAACACATAGATTGCAAGAATGCACGCTGGGCCCGCAATTTGTTTTGTCATTCACACTCCTACATTTGGAAGTTCTAGTAACAAAATTTAAGCGCGGAAGGAGGAGACAGAGAATGAAGGCACTGACATGGATCACCCCTGATTGAAACACATTGTAAACCCTCGTTAAAATCTATAGGCTAGTTTTCCCTTAAAACCTTCATTTTGTTGCATGTTCTTTTCCTTTATCTTAGTCAAATTCCGAGATTTGGAGGGCAGTCATTGAAACAAGGTGATTAAATTTTAAGAAGTTGTGGTGCGAGTACGGTGAATAATATTTAAATGTCGTTTTCTTTTAATTTCATGTCATTTTTTCATTAGTTTAAGGACATTTTAATGATAATTTAAAGTAGATTTTTTGGTAATCAACATCCGCCCCCTAGTTATGAGTATAATTGAAACGATTCCTTGAGAAAAATGCGATATACAAATAAGACGAAAAACATTACAAAAATAAACAGTGTAACCTCGGTTCCCAAATTACAGTTGAATAAAGTGTTACTGAGTAATAGTGAATATTATAGAGGTGATAGTATTGACTATTCTGAATGAAAAGTTCTTATAAACATGCGTCCAATTTTCAAATTAGCTCACCAGACAGGTGTATCCAAAGCATCAGCTTGGAAAGCAACTAGCTTGTTATAACTAAAGCCTTATAAGACAACTAACAGTAGTTCATGAATTGAATGAAGCTGACAATGTATCTGGGTTTCAATTCTATCGATAGAGACGAAAACCATCGTGTGTCTGGAAATCTTTTAGAACAAATTTGAAATGTGCATTAAAGAGTATTATGAAAAGTTCCAGCACCTATTATAAAAAGAGCCGATAATTTATATCTGCAATTTAATGCGTAAGCAGCGAGATAATTTGCCGGAAATTGACGCATTCAATCACGCGTAAGCGGGCTGTTACTGGCCCATGTCAATTTCCGAACGGCACAGTACTAAGTGAAACCTGTTTTCAGGCGTACTCCCGTTAGAATCACATACTGACAGTGAAAGCTATTATTTATATTCTTTCTTGTTGAAAAGGAACTCTTAGTTGTCTGAATCATATGCGTATATAGAACGTCGGAGGAGGATTTTTCTAGTGTTTCATCTTCACAGAGATGTCTTATTTCAATATAACTAGTTCTCTATGTACATAGTTGCCTGGGAACTTTCAAAATGCATAATGCTACATAGAACTTCAATTTAAATAACTCATAAATTTATACTTTTGATAATGCTATGGCGAGGAAAATCTGAACAGGTTTCTGTGAATATTTCCTATGATTTATTACGTTATACTCTTAATAACTTGATGGCGAGGAAAATCTGAACAGGTTTATGTGAATATTTCGTTTTATTTATTACGTTATACGCTTGATAACGTGATGGCGAGGAAAATCTGAACAGGTTTCTGTGAATATTTCGTATTATTTATTACATTATACTCTTGATAACGTGATGACGAGGAAAATCTGAACAGGTTTATGTGAATATTTCGTTTTATTTATAACGTTAAACTCTTGCTAACGTGATGGCGAGGAAAATCTGAACAGGTTTATGTGAATATTTCGTTTTATTTATAACGTTATACTCTTGCTAACGTGATGGTGAGGAAAATCTGAACAGGTTTTTGTGAATATTTCGTTTTATTTATAACGTTATACTCTTGATAACGTGATGGCGAGGAAAATCTGAACAGGTTTTTGTGAATATTTCGTTTTATTTATAACGTTATACTCTTGATAACGTGATGGCGAGGAAAATCTGAACAGGTTTTTGTGAATATTTCGTTTTATTTATAACGTTATACTCTTGATAACGTGATGGCGAGGAAAATCTGAACAGGTTTTTGTGAATATTTCGTTTTATTTATAACGTTATACTCTTGATAACGTGATGGCGAGGAAAATCTGAACAGGTTTTTGTGAATATTTCGTTTTATTTATAACGTTATACTCTTGATAACGTGATGGCGAGGAAAATCTGAACAGGTTTTTGTGAATATTTCGTTTTATTTATAACGTTATACTCTTGATAACGTGATGGCGAGGAAAATCTGAACAGGTTTTTGTGAATATTTCGTTTTATTTATAACGTTATACTCTTGATAACGTGATGGCGAGGAAAATCTGAACAGGTTTTTGTGAATATTTCGTTTTATTTATAACGTTATGAATTATAGAAACTAAAATAGATAAACCTAAAGCACCTTCACAAACAGAAAATGTTAAAAAAATTATTCTAAAAAACAATTCGTAGTTAAAAGCATTTAAATAAATATATAATATTAAAAATAAAATTAAGACAATAAATTCTAAACTTAATAAGGTAACAAGTAAATGGTTACGTGATGGCGAGGAAAATCTGAACAGGTTATTGTGAATATTTCCTATGACTTATTACGTTATACTCTTGATAACTGGATGGCGAGAAAAATCTGAACAGTTTATGTGAATATTTCGTATTATTTATAACGTTATACTCTTAATAACTTGATTGCGAAAAAAATCTGAACAAGTTTCTGTGCATATTTCGTATTATTTATTACGTTATACTCTTAATAACTTGATTACGAAAAAAATCTGAACAGGTTTCTGTGAATATTTCGTATTATATATAACGTTATACTCTTGATAACGTGATGGCGAGGAAACTCTGAACAGGTTTCTGTGAATATTTCGTATTATTTATAAAGTTATACTCTTGATAATGCTATAGCGAGGAAAATCTGTACAGTTTTCCGCCAATATTTAATATTTTTATATACGTTTCAATAGTGTTTTATAATATAATTAATTAATTAATTATTACTCGCATAACAGGCATTACCAAACAGAAATTAAATATAACGTAACTCATTAAATGCGTGATCACGTAATAATGTATGACATCATAACGAAGTTTTTTTTTCGTATTTCACGTTCAGAGAGGTTTTATTTAGCTGAAACTGGTCATGCATTAACTGTTACTTTATTCTCTTTGCCCTGTGACCCATGGCTCTTGTAAACTGGCATTGCAATGCCCTCTACATGTTGCTAATTGAATCTTTGATAGGAAGCTCTCTGGCTTGCACTAGAAGCGTATTGATAATGAATGAACGGTTCGGTCAAGTGTATCCGAAGTCAAATCCAATGCCGCCGGGTTCGAATATAGGAGATACGAATGTTGTTCAATTAACTTGTCCCGTTGCTGTGTCCACGTATTTGGAATAGTCAATCGAAGCACGATGTCTGTGATCTGGCCACTAGTTTTTTGCTGTTTTACTGCAACAGATTCCACGGCTATCATCCTCCTGGTGTAAGCCATTGTGTCCGATTTGGACTTTGTGGAATTAGGTCGTCCATTGTGTCCTCGGTTTGTGTGCCATTTTCTGTCTGTTAAATTTTTTCGATATTCGGATTTCATCCATTCCATGCTTGTAGCCCAGCTATTACTATATAATCCTTATATGTGGCTTATCACATATTGATCTTGTAAAAAATATCATATGAACTATTTTTCATGTATTTTCTTCATATAAAATATCAAATTATACCACTATCATAATATATGAC
Source organism: Periplaneta americana (assembly GCF_040183065.1). Lineage (NCBI taxonomy): Eukaryota > Metazoa > Arthropoda > Insecta > Blattodea > Blattidae > Periplaneta > Periplaneta americana. The sequence goes on along the minus strand of NC_091118.1, from coordinate 55,638,235 downwards.
GCCATTTCACTTAGGTAGACTATGACGTGTAATAATGTATCTTTTTTTTTTTTTAGTAGGTTATTTTACGACGCTTTATCAACAGCTTTGGTTATTTAGCGTCTGAATGAGATGAAGGTGATAATGCCGGTGAAATGAGTCCGGGGTCCAACACCGTAAGTTACCCAGCATTTGCTCATATTGGGTTGAGGGAAAACCCCGGATAAAACCTCAACCAGGTAACTTGTCCCGACCGGGAATCGAACCCGGACCACCTGGTTTCGCGGCTAGACGTGCTAACCGTTACTCCACAGGCGTGGATCGTAATAATGTATCAATAATTATATTTTTCACATACATGAATCATGTCGCATGCTAATCGTGTACATTGTCATATTACGTTTTACCATATATGACGTAAATCAATAATGGTGTTTCATGTCATGTCAGTCACGTCACACAGCTAAAAATCAATCATATATTTCACAATATCATATCAAACATGTACAGTGTCTTACACCACTTTATGTCAAGTATGTCATATGTGACTTCACATCAATTTACGTCACATCAACCACACATCATATAATGCCACATCAGTAATTCATATCACATCAAGTTATGTGACATCAATCAGATATTACATCACATCACCTCACATGAATCATATACAGGGTGATTCACGAGGAAAGGTAAAAAATTCAGGATGCGATATCTTAGGTCATTTTGAATGAAAAAGTTCATGTGAACTTAGTTCCGTTTTCGAACAATGGCGGAGCTAGATGCATTTTTTATTGGTAAAACGTCTCGCCCCAATGTGAATCAGACGTTACCATATGCTGCTGACGTGAGACTTGAGACAAGGTCGCAATGAATGACGTAACATTGGAATCGACAATTATTTATTTTCTAGCTTAAATCCTGCGTCAAAACACCCACCAAATTCCGCTGCAAAAATATGCGCCTGAGAATCTTTAACCTTCGGCATTATTATTCAGCAGGTACACTTTTACGCATACTACGGTAGTGCCTGGCATGCATGCTAGAGTACTGACTGGTGAACGGATAGTCAACTTGAAACACCCTTACGCATCTTATCGGTCCCCAACTTATAACATTTAATATTAATATTAATATCAAGTCTAACGTATACCTTATATCACACTGCACATGTCGTGCGTCATATTGAATGAATGAATGTTAGCCATGATGTCCAATATTGGGCACAGGCCTCCTGTGATGAGGTTAGAACCCCCTCGATAGGGATGGCTCAAGTGTACTCGCTTGGTGAGCCAATCCAGGCGAGCTTGTCTTTTATACTGCTTTCGTGGCATGGTTACTAATCTTTCACACTTTAATTAGTCTCTGCACTTTGTTCTTTGTTAATTTTATGCACTGTCCACATAATACCGACACCAGCACTTAGACAAACACTGATTGCTATTTACACTATTTAACTGACACTTTCTCAACACTGACCTTACTATTTACAAAATTTATCTCACACTTTCACTAATACTGACTTTACTATTTACAATATCTTAAGGCTGATTATATTACCTATTTACAATGATCTTCTCTAGTTCTTTCCACAAAACTCTGTTCTTTGCTGTTCTCGACCATTATTTCCCCGTCTCTTTGGCAAACATGTCAGACCATCTGAGCCTGTCCTCTCTTTCCGACGTAGGGGTCCCACATCGTGACTGCATGGGTCCATCTTGTCTGGTGTAGTCTCGCCACATGCCCCCCCCCCCAGGTCCACTTCGTTGCCGTGGCTCGTTCTGCTACGTCAGTAGTGTTCGTCAGTCTTTGTAGTGTTTCGTTTGTCATTCTGTCTCGTAGCGTGATGCCCAGTACTTTTCTTTGCATCTTCCTCTGGCATGTTAGTATACTTGGTCGTTATTTTTCGGACAATGTCCAAGTTTCGCAGCCGTATAGCAAAACTGGGATTATACATGTGCCTCGAACTTGAGCTTGCGGTTGATTGTCTTGTCCGTCCATATGAAGTTCATGGTCCAGAACTTCTTCCATGCCGATGAAATTCTTCTATTTAATGCGTCATATTACATAATATTAATTAGATATGTCATGTCATATCCAACTTGTATTATCACATCGCTTCATATCAATCATGTGTCATATCTCTAATTTGAATCATATCACGTCACGTCATATCAGTCCTCTCACATCTTTCATTATGTGCTATCACAATCTTATGTCATATACAGTTCATATTACATCACATTATATATAATATCACGTAACCTAACATCATTCGCATATCATATCACCACAGTCTAGTATATAGTCATGAAGCTCAATACGTAGTAAATGTGCATCTATAGATAGTTGTTAAACACTAAGATCGCTAATATGGTCTCATTACAGACAATGCGAAATAGCACGGGCACAGTCTATTGTTCCTAGTACCCTCACAACTCGAACTTCGTGACTGTATATACTAGATTGTAATATTACTTCGAATCAAGCTTGTAGGCATCACTTCACGTCACATCACATCAGTGCACATAAAACACACTAAAGATCTATGTATCATATCAATCGTCGTACAAAATCTACCTTTTTTCTCATATTAATATATCTTGTATCACATCAGTTGTATATCGTAACACACAACATACATATTGTTAAGTAAGTATGGAATATTACTAGTAACTTCATAAAATTAATTTTACAAAAAAAAAAAAAAGTTTTCTACAAGAGCTGTTGGAAATGCTCATACAATATGACACAAGTGTTCGAAAAAATGTTATTTAGGTATTATACAGGGTGTGACTGTAAACTTTTATTTTTTTTAAATGAGATCTTATCACAGTCTAGTATATACAGTCGCGAAGCTCAATACATAGTAAATATGCAAACATTAGACAGTTGCTCACCACTAAGATCGCTAATATCGCCTCATTACAGGCAATGCAAAATAGAACCGTCACAGTCTATTGTTTCTAGCACTCTCAAAACTCAAGCTTCATGACTGTATATAGTAGACTGTGATCTTATATTAAGATTTACATATTCCGAATCTCCGTTAAATTTTACGTTTGAATGCTTAGAAATTTTACCCATTCGCCTGTTTTGTGCCTTTTAACTGTTTATTAAACTAGTTTCATGGACTTCAAACTTGAGACAAATAAGTATGTAAAATCATGTTGAGTAGCCTATAAAACTAAACAAAACACTATCACTAACCAAACTTTACAACAGATGCTCAAAACGAGAACCATTCACAGTCAAACAATGTCCCAATCTATCACGAAAATGGTTCAGTGTCTTTCTGACAGTCACGTGACCGATCTGTTTCATCACGTCATAGATTATTCTTCCTTTCAAATATTCAGTATTTCTTGGTGTGTCCTGATACATTCTGGACTTAAAAATAACCCCAAGGAAAGAAATTCGTACGTAAAATTTAATGGAGATTCCGAATATGTAAGTATTAACGTAGGATGCAATTTAAAAATAATAAAGTTTGCTGTCACATTCTGCATCCCTGAATAACTAACTTTTTCGAAAACTGGGTATCTTATTGTATGGTTTGTCTCCAACAGCTCTTGTATAAAACTTTTTTTAAAAGAAGTTATGAGTAATTTTCTATACTTAATGAAAAGTCTATTTATCAATCGTATGATGTAGTTCACTACTCTCTTAGTAGCAATAAATGACCTTCCTAAATTCATTAAAGCTATAACAATTACGTATGCTGATGACACTACATTCTTAAGTTCTAGCTCTACTCTGAATGAATTACATGCTCTAAGCAATGATATTCTATCACAGATGGCTTTATGGTTTGAATCTAATGGTTTCTTGCTTAATCGAGAAAAGACTATCAACATAACTTTCAGCTTAAATCATGTAATAAAAAAGGACAACATACAAAACTATACCAAATTTCTAGGACTTTTTTATAGAATCCAGTTTAACATGGGAAAAACGTATCGAATATATATGCACAAAGTTATCAAGAGTTATATATTTATTAAAGAAATTAGTGACTTGCGTTTCTCAAAATTATTTAAGATGTGCCTACTTTCCGTTCTTTCAGTCGATAATTAGGTCTGCCTTAATTTTCTGGGCAAATGGTAGCAAAATTGGGAGTGTCTTGATTTTGCAAAAGAAAGCCATTAGAATAATAATTCTATGTCAATCAAACTATCTTGAACATTGTCGACCACTTTTCAAATAATCACAGATATTAACTGTCATAAATGTATATATATAAACGACGACGAAATATAGACAAATACTCATTAGTAGCAATTATACATGAAAATGAAATTAGAAATAGTGAACAAATTAATATTCCATACTGTAGATTATATAAAACTAGTACAAATTTTTCTGTCATGGGGATGAAATTATATAATAAGCTTCCCAGTCAATATTATAAGTTACCAACCAATAGTTTCAAAGCTAGATTTTATAATTGGCTTTTAATTAATCCTTTCTACTCTGTAGATGAATTTCTTAATATAAAATCATACGAAATTGTTTTTTAATAAATAAAGTTATTTACATTTAGTAACAAGTAATACTAAGAATGAAGTGATGTCATTAATTTTTAGTGTTTCAAAATGTCTTGTGTTTTCATTCTAATTAAACTTTACTGTTTTCAATTATATGTGTATTTTCAAATGTATGTTTTTTTCCCCCTTCTGAATTGTGATGAAGCCTATCACTGTATGTTTAATGGCTTAATAAATTGAATTTAATTGAATAAAATAATCGATGTGGTACAACATAGTACATGTTAATATATCATTTATTTTATTTTATTGGGTTATTTTACGACACTGTATCAACATCTAAGTTATTTAGCGTCTGAATGATATGAAGGTGATAATTTCGGTGAAATGAGTCTGGGGTTCAGCACCGAAAGATACCCAACATTTGCTCGTATTGGGTTGAGGGAAAACCCCGGAAAAAACCTCAACCAGATAACTTGCCTCAACTGGGATTCGAACCCGGGCCACGTGGTTTCGCGGCCAGACGCACTGACCGTTACTCCATAGGTGTGGACTATATCATGTATCATATTATGTTACCTGACATGTTTCATACAATATTATGGTATGGAAACATATATAAATCATCGGAGGATGTGAGATGATAACTTGGCGAAAAAGAAGAAAAGCTGGAATTGAAATGATAGAGGAAAGCAAAGTTTCGGTCAGAAACCTTGCTCTGTAGCCTAATTTTTACCTAAAAATCCAGAACTAGTTCTTCAGCGAACCCAATATTTCCTCTTAGTGAAAGGCTGTCTGTCAACTGAGCCACTGCTAGGCTAGTAAAACAAAGCACTGTTTAATGCTACAAGTGTTATGTATATATTATGTAATTGCAACCTTGTGACCAGAGCTGTTGTTACAATTGCTCATTCTATGTCGTGAGCATATGCCGCTTTTCCGCTAACGATTTCGGATGTTTTAAAATGTTAATGAGAGACCAAAGAGAGTAGAGATCCGAGGCCCGACGCACTCACACACACACTGATTGGCTGGTGGCCTGGGGTTCCTCTGTCCGTCTGTCGGATTACAATTTATTTCAATAAAGCCATGCTGTCAGCATACAGCTAGCGGAGTCAGTAAAGTTTCTAACTCCCTCCTTCCTCCTTACTCTTCCTTCATTTCGAGGCAGTGGAAGCCTTCACATAGGGTTTTGTTAGTATAACCAACTGCTAATCATCTTGCAGTCAGGGATATCCAAGGACATAGATATTTATATACAAGGATAAATTAACCTCAGCTTCAATCTCCATTGACGATAGTCTAACTTTCTTCAGATACAGAGTATAATTATTTTATGTGAAAAAAAAAATTATAGAAAATGATCTCTACTATAAGTTAATAGAGTCTATAGTCCTATCAATATTAAAATAAATTTGTTATAATTCCCTTCCATATAATTATGGTTTCATAATTATTTTAAAGTCCTTTGTTACAGTCTTTCAAATCGCTTCACGTACTTCGATACCATTTTCACGTTATTATCATTGTCACGTACTCATATACCATCTTCACGTACTCATATACCATCTTCACGTACTCGTATACCATCTTAACGTACTCGTATACCATCTTCACTTACTCATATACCATCTTCACGTACTTGTATACCATCTTCACGTACTCGTATATCATCTTCATGTACTCGTATACCATCTTTACGTACTCGTATACCATCTTCGTTCCCGGTTTAACTACTTATCCTGCAATCACAATCTAACCACCAGGTCACAAGAGAGCCAAATCCTAGCAATTCCTCCCCATAGAACATCCCACTATTCATCCTCTTTCACTGTCTCCGTCCCTCGTGAATGGAATTCTCTACCTCAGAAGATTAGGTGCTGCCAGACAATAACTACTTTCAAGACAAAGCTAAACAATTTCTTACTGACGCAGACAAATTGAAGTTGTAATTATAATCATAATCGAGTTTAATGATTTAATTATATTTAGGTATGATTATTATTATTAATGTTATTATTAGTACATAATTATTTCATTGGAGTGTTGGAACGGTAAAAGAATTGTTATGTATTGTATTGTATTGTATTAATTATGTTTTGCTCCTTAGCAATATAGTAATTTTGTATTTTTGTACCGCTCTGGTTGAGTGGAAGAGAAGGCCGAATGGCCTTAACTCTGCCAGTTAAAATAAACCATTATTATTATTATTATTATTATTATTATTATTATTATTATTATTTGTTATTATTATTATCTTCACTTACTCATGTACCATCTTCACGTACTCGTATACCATCTTCACGTACTCGTGTACCATCTTCACGTACTCGTGTACCATCTTCACGTACTCGTGTACCATCTTCACGTACTCATATACCATCTTCACTTACTCATATACCATCTTCACGTACTCTTACCATCTTCACATACTCGTATACCATCTTCACGTACTCGTATACCATCTTCACTTACTCATATACCATCTTCACGTACTCATATCTCATCTTCACTTACTCGTATACCATCTTCACTTACTCGTATACCATCTTCACTTACTCGTATACCATCTTCACGTACTCTTACCATCTTCACGTACTCTTACCATCTTCACGTACTCGTATACCATCTTCACGTCTCGTATACCATCTTCACGTACTCGTGTACCATCTTCACGTACTCGTGTACCATCTTCACGTACTCATATACCATCCTCACGTACTCATATCTCATCTTCACGTACTCGTATACCATCTTCACTTACTCGTATACCATCTTCACTTACTCATATACCATCTTCACGTACTCATATCTCATCTTCACATACTCGTATACCATCTTCACTTACTCATATACCATCTTCACGTACTCATATCTCATCTTCACATACTCATATACCATCTTCACATACTCATATACCATCTTCACTTACTCATATACCATCTTCACGTACTCATATCTCATCTTCACGTACTCGTATACCATCTTCACATACTCATATACCATCTTCACATACTCATATAACATCTTCACTTACTCATATACCATCTTCACTACTCGTGTATGATTATACCTTCTTAATGTCGATACTTATACACTATTTTTATATATTTGGTTAACATCTTTACATTTATATGGATACCATCTTTACATTTATATCAATACCATCTTCATATATTTCGATACCATCCTTACATACTTCAATAAAATATAAACTTCTCATACTTCGATACCAGCTTCAGGTTTTTCATAAAATCTTCACGTCCTTTAGTACAACACTCACGTGTCTGATACAATCTTCACGTTCCGTCAAACAATTCTCACGTTTTTTAATACAATCACTTTCTTTGACACAAACGTCATGTTATTCAGTATCATCTTTACCTACTCGATGTCATTTTTACCTTCTTCGAAGTCCTGTACGTTTCTCGATAATACCTGTACGTTTTCCGTTAACAACTTTACGTTTCTGATAACACTTATTCTCTATTTTTTTCTATCCCAATATTGTCTTTACGTTTCTCGATATCACCTTTACGTTTTTTCGATAGCTCCTTTACGTTTTTTCGACAACACCTTTACGTTTTTTCGATAACACCTCTACGATTTTTATATCATCTAATATCTCTCTCTCTCTCTCTTGTAATAATTCCTTGTTTTTTCTCAACATCATGAGACAGTCTTGCTTATCAATATCTTCATTATATTCTTTATCATCATCTCTACGATCTAATTTATGAACATCTGCATAGCTTAATGTTCCTCACATTCACGATCGGCTTCATCATATCGCCAGTATAACACATTATTACCCGTTAAGTATACAAATTCAATACAAGGAGCATATTACTAGTGTTGAAAACGCACAAAACCCCACATTATTACCGGTTATCAAATCAGGATACTAGGAACTGTAGCTATAAACTCTACCATTCGACTCCGCCTGAGAATTCCAAGGAATCGATTCTTTTTAAAGTGTTTGTATCATTTTTTAAGATGTGATAATGTTGCCTAGAGACAGGTGACATCACAGCAAGAACAAATGAAGTTATGAAAGCTATATCGTCAGATTGCTCTGTCGGTTGGAAATCTCTTCATTTTATTGCGACCCTGGCCGTTTATGGCGCACATTATGGTCCTGCGTTTGACAGGTATAGCTGATACATTACACTTAACAATGTAGCGTTAATGATTCACAGGGCGACACGAAAACATTTACACTATCGATCTATAAAATCAGTTGTTGGAAACACGGTCTCTGCAACTGTCCGTTCTCAGACACCGCGATTCGTAATTCTATGACTTTTTATTATAAAATCGCTGCAAAACAAATTTCCTCAGGGTATTTCATTATATGTTGTCTCAATTTTATTTATTTTATTGGGTTATTTTACGACGCTGTATCAACATCTAGGTTATTTAGCGTCTGAATGATATGAAGGCGATAATGCCGGTGAAATGAGTCCGGGGTCCAGCACCGAAAGTTACCCAGCATTTGCTGGTATTGGGTTGAGGGAAAAACCCCGGAAAAAACCTCAACCAGGTAACTTGCCCCGACCGGGATTCGAACCCGGGCCACCTGGTTTCGCAGCCAGATGCGCTGACCGTTACTCCACAGGTGTGGACTGTTGTCTTAATCATTTTCCTATTACTTGTACCAAGACTTACAATACGGAGCATTCAGTCGTTAGGTAAAGATATTCATACATAAATGTTTGTATTTTTATTTGTTTATGTTCTTCAACTATAAGTATTAGGCCTACTGGCCTTTTCCGTCTTCAATGTTTATATTATGCCACTTTGCTTTTGGTCTTCTGATATTCTTTTTACCTATCTGTGTGTACTTGTGAATCTGTTTTGGTAATCTCTTGTTCTTCTTTCGTCTTTTATAGAGTAATACAGAATTTCTGCACCAGACTCTGAGGGATGATGTCACCTATGGAGGACCATTTTTTGTCAGACGAACCATTTCTTCAATAATTAGTCTAGGAGCAACGCGATCTTGGTTACGACAAAAAGAATTATTTAAATCCATACAGTTTACAGGAGGTATTAATGTACAGCTTACAATGTTCTATACTGTTTAGGACAGGTATTAAAAGTGTTCACCCTGAACCGTATTGAATTCATTACAATATTTTAAAATTGACCGTCTAACTTCAACATGTGGGATACCTGGTGAAGATAGTCAAAGACAGCGTGTATCCACACGATCAATTCCTCTCTGGTGTCACATTCTTCACGTTACCAAAGAAAAAAATTAAGGGGCGTTAAGTCGGGCGATCGCGCTGGCCATGTAACGGGTCTCCATCTCCCTATCCGCTGGTCCCCGTAGGTGTTGTTGAGATGTGCTCGCAAATCAAGAATGAAATGCGCGGGGCTCAATCATGCTGAAACGACATGTCCCTTAGCATCGCGAGCATTGCATTCTAAAAGATCTGGAAGTAAGCTGTAAGCTTCTCAGATAAGTCACTGTACGTACACTAAGCTCAAATATAGGCTGTAACCTCGATAATAAGACACAGTCGGCACGGACGTAAGTCGGAAGTAAGTGGGATTGGTGCGATTGTAAGAAATTACAGTATTGCCAGCTTCAGAATGTTTCTTGTGAGCTTAGTGTACACAGTGTGGCGAGGAAAAGGAGGCGTGGTTCAATTGAACATTGTAAACATTGCCACTTAAACCAATGTACGTAGCGATGTGTTTTAAATAGGAATGCATATATTATTTCCTAAACGAGAAGTCTGAGAAAATCGATTGTCTCACAGAAAATTGTCCTCCATGAGAGATACCATCCCTCAGAGTTTAATGCAGATGTCCTGAATCTCACTGTATATATTAATATCAGTTGCATTACAGTGTTTGAAATACGTAGTCCTGTAAGGCTGATCAATATATTTATTTATTTCTTTTATGGTCCATCAAAGTGAGACCAGCTGCACTTCGCAGAAACTTTATTTCACTTAATTAGATTTTTTTTTCGCTGTTCGACCTAAAGACCAGATTTCACAGAAGTACGTCAGTAATGTAAAAGGTAATGTTTTACTCGTATATACGTTTAATTTGCTTGATCGTTGAGTTTTACTTTTTATCTTCAGATGGTTCCATACGTTAGTTGAAATCTCCTCATATTAATGGCCACATCATGTCCTTTTATACAGGGTGGAAGTGAAAAAGCCTTGAGAACCTTCAAAGCGAATAGTTCATGTTGTATGTAGCAAAAAAAAAATATATATATATCATATCGGTGGAAAGTTAATAGTTTTTTCAGAAAAAATTATTTTTTTTCTCAAACGTTTAACAATCTTTTATTCGGAAACTATTGCGAGTAGGATTTTTGTCCATATAGTTAGAAAAACTAAAACAGAATAATTTATTCCTCTGGCGTATTTCAGTAGCGTGGACGGTTTTTCTGTAAATTTAATTTTTAAAAAATCTAAATTCAATATTATGGATTTATGAATTTGTCCTACAGAATAATATCTGTAATATTGACAATTAATATTTGAGGAGAAAAATTCGCTCCAGCACCCGGGATTGATCCCGGGTCCTTGGTTCTACGTACCAAGCGCTCTGAACACCGAGCTACGCCGAATTCAATCCACAGCACCGGATCGAACCTTCCTCCTTCAATGTTTCCCTTTATGGCCTGACTCCAAATTAGGCATATATGTTGACGTTTCTGTCCAATGTCAACTGCCATTATACAAGGGGCGCACTCAGCTGAGTGACTGTTTGGCCGGGATTCCGCAGTTATATGCACTGCAAGCTATGAGAATATTATGGATTTATTAATTTGTCCTACAGAATAATATCTGTAATATTGACAGAGCGCTTGGTACATAGAACCAAGGACCCGGGATCGATCCCGGGTGCCGGAGCGAATTTTTCTCCTCAAATATTAACTCTAAATTCAAGCCACTGCAAGATGCGAGTTGGTTGCAACACAGCGTCAGAGAACAGCTCATCTAGCGAGACACACCGAGTTCGTTGACCTCTTACATCAGTATCACGAGAAGAGTGTCTTAGCGACGAAGTTGTGGGAATGCTGAAATTTCAAAATTAATTTTCTAATTATATAGGATATGTTGCATCCAAGGTATTTACATAAAGATGTCTGTTTTAGAATTGTTTGTACTTTTACGATCTGATACTTGTGAAGCCATTGTTTTTATTTTCATGTTATACACATTAAGGTCGTATTGTTCTATTATTGTTTGGAGTTAGCAACAATGAATAAGTGTGCAATTGTAAAGGGTATACATTTGGTTTGACATTTTTTTATAACATCGCAAGCGATTGTATATTTAAGGTATCGATAACTCTGTTTCTTTTGTTACAGGTAAGTGTTAAAGAGTGGACGAAATGTAGTCTTCACGATGATAGCATAATTGGCCGTATGATACGAAGAAATAATAAGCAGTAAAGATATATCTTTAAGTAAGTACCCTTAAGTCAATAATGTAATAAGGAAATGTAAAGTGTTTTTTTTTTTTCGATCAGGTTACAAGAGCCTGATACTGGATGTTCGATTATTCTTTACAAAAGACCAGATTATAGCATTTAATTCTCTTAAATATGAAATATTTTGTAGGCCTACATTTATTTCCTCTGAACTGTATTTTTCAGTTGACATTTTATCCTTAAATTATTTTATTATTTATTTTCATTTGTTTCTTCCTTTCTTTTTTTCTCTGATTTATCTAGGAAATATATAGCTATGATGAAGTCTTGGTTTATACTAATTTAGTCGTTTCTTAAGAACAGTTTCTTCTAATTCAAATGCAGATAATCTAGGATAGAAATCTCTACTATGCTTGATGTTTGAATCAGATTAGACATCTTACTGTATATGATCCATATAAACGCAGAAAAAGTTTGATTCCTTAGATAAGGTATTTCCTTAACCCATATCGCGTGAGATACAACAATTCGAGACTTAAGCCGTTGTTGCCGGAAGAAGCGTGTTTCCTTGTACATTCAACCCACGTTATAAGTTGTTATTAAATCAATGATCCTTTGGGAGGAGAAAGAGGGAAGGATTTCTTTATGCCGTCCCATCATACCTCTTTTCATTATTGTTATTTGTGTGTTCTCTAGCCCCGAGATATCTATATTCTAACTACACAGCATGTGCTATGGCAGTATTAACTCTTCAGGCATCGCCTGTCTCCTCAGATTCATGTTTCCCGAAATGCACAGCTTTTAATTTCCCTTGTAATCCCTATTGAAGCAAAGTGTCCTCAATGTAATTCTCTTTTAATATACGAAATCCTCAAAGCATGTTTTTCAATGAACGCACTAGAATTAGTATGGACAAAATTGAGAAACAGAGTTGAATTCCCTACAACACAGCGGCGGCCTGCCTTCTTGTGTAGAAACTGAATTTGTTCCTGTCTCCTTACTGTGTTGTCTACAGCGGCATGCTTCGTTATAAGTCTGCGAACTCTTTAGTGATATAAATAATATTCAAGTTATCATTTATATTCTGTTATAGTTCTTTAGTGATATAAGTAAAGTTCTTATCAGCTAGACCTCGGATTTTTAAGCTCGTTTAGCGTAGGCTGAAACATGCTGTCTATAATGCATGTAGTTTTAGGCAATATCATCGCTCGAGAGTTTCTCGTGTTGCATACATGTAGGAAGTTTTATATAAAATTGTTGCAATCTACCCTATTCGAGCCTAAAAATCCGAGGTATTAAATTTCATTTTATTGGGGTATTTCGTCTCTAATGACTACTTTTGTTTATTCTGTGGAATTACACAATGGAGATTTATAGCCTAATTTTGTTACAACGTATATGACTATGTAGGTATTTTACTTTCACGTTATAATGAAACATAGAACATATTGTGATATTCTGGAAACAGATCTTGAGATTTGATGAAAATACACTTTTATAGCAACCTTGAAACTTAAACAATTATCTTTGTTTGCATATCTGTAATGTACCACGATTTCTCCTAAAACATTTGAAGATTTTGTTCATATTCAGTAGGATTACAGGTAAATTCATCGGAAAGTAACTCACATTAAATATGCTAATTTTCTTTAAAAAGTCGTTATTTCTTTGAAAACAAAGGTATACAATGGCGATTCTTTCCAAATTAAATCACACGTTTTTCTTTGCAAATTTTCTATACCGTAAAGTAGAGAGATCAACGGAACGGGTGAATGTGATTTCTTTACTTAGCTTTACAATTAGTTTTGGAATTGTTGACGTAATTTATTGACTTTCCTTATAAGTAATGCTGGGACTATTGATAGGGATGTGATTTTTTCGTATTAATGATACACAAGAAATGTGTTAAAAACTTAGGGGAGAGTTGGGTAATATCGGACATCGGGTAATATCGGACAGTTTCTTTCATATACTACCAGATGATAGTACCTGAATGACATGGTTACGTTTCTGTGATGTCGCATACAGAAACGTAATCATGTCATTCAGGTACTACGATCTGGTGGTAAATGAAAGAAACGCACTGTCCGATATTACCCGATGTCTGATTCTACCCAACTCTCCCCTAATTTTATACTTGGAAAATAAAAATCCCTTAATGGAAGTCCAAAATTAAGTGAAATATATCCGCGAATTTACTTGAACTTGATAGAAATCCACGAAATCACTTCATAATCATGACATTTTCAACAAAAATCAGGTTTTATGAAGAATTTGCAAGAAAAATTAACTTTCTTTCAAATAAACCTCGAAAATTTCCTCATTATAAAATATACGTGTCGCCCTGGGTGGAGCAGTGGGTATAGTGCTGGCCTTCTAGTTCGATCCCGGCCCAGGTCGATGGCAATTAAGTATGCTTAAATGCAACAATTTCATGTCAGCAGATTTACTGGCATGTAAAAGAACTGGAGGACAAAATTCTGGCACACCAGCGACACTGAAATAACGTCGGCAGTTGAGAGCGTCGTTAAATAAAACAAATTTTAAATTGTAATTTTTAATATATGTGAACATTTCTGCATTTTTGATCGTTCAGCATTACACGCATATGACAACTGGTAACAATGTACGCATTTTCAGAGACTTCTTCCAGGGAGCAATGTTATTTCTCTTTTCCGGAACAAGACAACAGTTATTTCTCTTTTCCGGAACAACTCTTCCTTGAGATCAAGAAGGCAGAGTCTTCAACTCCTCATAGCCGAATGAAATTGAATTATGAACTTAATTAATCATGCAAACAATTTATTGTTAGTTTGAAAGGGATTGTTTCAGTAATAATATAAAAAATGTTCCTTTATTATTCTTTAATATTTTTTTAGAGTACGAAATATTTTTTTACGAAATATCCATCGAAATTAAACCATTTTAATCACTAAAATCAGGATAAAATAATCGCCATAAAATCACATCCCTAACTCTATCATTTTATTTAATAACATTTCACATTTTGTGAAAAAAATTCTCGGCACACTGGACTTCTTCTCTGTCGATAGTAGCTATAACTTGGCGGATACCCTTCTCAAGTTCTTCCACTATATGTGAATTTCCTTCATACACTTGTCCTTTAAGGTTACCACACGAATAATAACCACACAAATTAAAATCGGGAGACGTAGCGGGCCGCAAACCACTGCTAATTACGCAGTCTTCGGAAACCTTCTCAAAGGCCGCGAGAGATGCTCCTGTGGTTATGAGCTTCTGCACCGACCTTTTGGAAATAAATATACGATTTCTCCTCTTCTCCAAGCTACTGGAAGAAATTCGCAAGAATTTCTTTAAGATATATTTCGTAATTAATGGAAACATAAAACATCAACCCATTTATTCTCGCATCGCTAGTTGCATTTAAAACGTCCACTTTTACATCATGCAATAGAATTTTAAACAGATCCCCTAAACATATTGAATTCTAATGTATATTGCTTTGTGCATTAAACCAAGCCTCGTTCAACATTAAATGAAGGGTTCAGAGCCATAGTGGGCCAAGCGCCATTTATTAAAAACGGAGAAAGCAAGGGTTAAAGTTAAGTGAATACCATAATTTATTGAATATTGACATATCATTTAGTTTTAATGTGTATACTTTATATTACTTGCTATATGTTTCCATTGAATTATGGTAATAATTTAATTTTAACCCTTGTTTACTGCGGTTTTAGTAAATGGCGCTTGGCCTACTATGGTTCTGAACCCTTCAAATGTGGAAATCTATATGAGTATCGTGAACATCCCCCACCAAAGAGTTAGGAAATGGCATCCTAGGCACAAGCCTTTCACTTAATTCATTAACTGCTTAAATTTCAGCTCTTTCCAAAATGTTGTCTTGGATACGTCTCCCTGTTGGGCTAATCTTTTTAACGTTTTCGTGAAACACACTTCTAGCCTATTGTGTACGCCTTCGTGTTTTTCTTCAGTTACAGCTCCATTTATTGGCCTTCTTTTCGACGTAGAATAAACCTTTCTCCGCTATCAGCATTTAGGTAATGCACCAATGTAACTTATCTGATCATGCCAAATGGCACCATCTCTCCTTGCTAGGGACATGAGGGCGCCCAGTTTGCCTATAAAATCAGTCATGCCTCCCGGCCTCAGTCAGTAATATCTCGGCATCGAGATCAGCTACAGACCTATGTCACCACTGGTATGATTTGTAATCGCAAATTTTGCAATATTAAGGTGACAATAGACTTGTACGTTACACTTCTGTGAACCATAGTGAAAATTTGTTTGGAGCTGGGACTAATTTCGGAATATCGCTTCATACGAAGAGAAAATACATATATTACATGGTTCTGCATTAATTACTTCTATCATAGATTCCTACTCTATAGTTCTAAATCAAAACAAAAATAAAATTTTCAAACCAAAAGTGGATGGACTATTGAACGGACTGATGTATTCCTGACACAACCCAAAATTTGTTATTTAAAAACTATCTGGTTTCTCGAACTTTTTTCCCTAATTTTTGGATTGTTGAATGAGGTAGTTGTTGGGATCTAGGATGTTTCTGTAGAAATATAGTCTTAGGTCGATCTTTTTATACGACTTCTTCGTAAAATATCCTACTTATAAATGAATTTTTTGTTCTAATGTGTATTACATTGCTATGAATTAAACTGAACATAACTGAATGGAAGTCAGCTGTATACTAATTCCATAACTTTGACGTTCCTTCACCTTGTGTTATCTGTCCATACCACTAAATGTACGCTCGATTCAGGGAGAATTTATACAATGTTTCCTCGGCAGTCTTGTTCGATCTACAAAATTAAAAGCCCGACGGAATTTACTTGAGCGAAACCTGTTTTCTGGCGAACGCTACGCATTATGGATTTTTAATATTGTTAAAGGAGCTCTACCAGACATTGCTCTCAAATCTTGTAAAGGTTTTTTCGTACTATTTATTTCCTACCCTGCAAATTTGTTTCACCATCACGAAAACGCTCACCCGTGCGTGATATTGTATACGCCTACCTCCATTATCAACTCTGTTTGTAACAGCTTTATTATTGTTAATTAAAGTAATTAATTTATTTGACAGTCTGTTTTAATTCCCGTAATTTTCAATTAGTTTATTTACTCTGCGAATTAGATCAATTCGCTCTCATTAATGCTTAATTTATCACTTAAATGATTTACAAAAAATTCTGTAGGTACAGAGTTACATAAATATAGTGCGTAATATTTAAAATCATCCATTGAATACGAATTGTTTAAACGATGTCAGAGTCTAATGGAAATTTAACATCGCGAGTCTAAATGATGATGATGATGATGATGATAATAATAATAATAATAATAATAATAATAGTAATAATAATAATAATAAAACTCCTTCCGATCTGCAGTGTGTCTTTCGAGAACTGTCTGTGGACCGTTTCCCAGAAGCAGTACCTGTGACTTCTACTGCACATCCTAGATTGTTCGTGATCATATTGAGATCTGATAGTCTATATTCTAGAAGTTTGAAAAGGACGAAATGACATGCCAATCAACTTCACTTCACAGCAAATTTTCGAAACGATCAGTAAGAGTTCATAATCAGTGATTATGAAGTTAGTAAGTTTATGCATTGAAATTGAAGGTTGAAGACTACATGCGGCACGCAGAAAGAACTCTACGAATTTGGTTTTATTCCCATAAAAACTTCAAATTAAAACTGCTCTGTATGCTACATTTTGTGGCTAAATAATTATGAACATAGCAACACAGCTGCTACAAAAGCTCATTTCCTGAAAATGACCTAAATGTATGTGTGAAGCTTTTTCTAATGTTCGATAAAGACAAACTCAAAACGGAACTCGCTGTGTTGTATAGAGACAAGAATTCAGAAATATCAGTGACGCAGTCGAGCTCTTGCAGTTTCTTCTGAGAACTTGCAGGCCTCATTTTCAGAAGTTGTGAAACTACTACGCATAGCTATCACCATACCAATGACATTTTTCGAATCAGAACTTTGCTTTTCGTGTTTGAAGAGAGTAAAATCCTATCTTAGAAATACGATGAGGGCAGAGAGACTGACCGCATTAGCTATGTTTTCCATTGTAAATACTTTGTTAAACGACATATCGGATTTTAATAAAAAGATGATTCAAAAGTTTTCAACCTACAAGACAAGGCGCATGGAACTAATATTTAAATAAGTTAAGTTGCATGGTTTATTTTTGTATGCAGCCCCCCTGAATTTAATACCCACGAACCGCCACTGTATTACACTACTACTTTTGACCAATAAAACGATACGAAAGGATGTCTTTCAACCAATAATGGCTGCTTATCGCACAATTTTATCACTTCCCTAGCATTTGTTTAATTTTATCGCTTCCCTAGCATTTGTTTAATTGTATCGCTTCCGTAGCATTTGCTTGTTTTTATCACCACCCTAGCATTTGTTTCTTTCTTCCCTAACATTTCAAACTGCAAATTCTTTACGGTACTATAAGACATGCTTTTCGATCGTAATTTGTTTCCCGCATATATAGTCGACTGAAAATGGCGGCTACGTTGAAACATTTTGGTGAAGGTAACATTAATGAAATAGAATTTTAGTAAGTCAATTAATATCTATTTTATTGTATTAGAGTAGGCCTACTTCATTTCTTCTAATCTTTGTATACTTTCTTCTGTTTTTATTACCTCCCTTACTATTTGTTTCTTTGTGTGCCAATATTTCAAACAGCAAATTCTTTACCGTACTGTAAAACATGCTTTGCGATCGTCATTTGTTTACAGCATAGATAGTCAACTGAAAATGGCGGCTTCGTTTAGACGTTTTGGTGAAGCTAACATTAGTGAAATAGAATTTCAGTAAGTCAATTAATATTTCTTCTAATGTTTACAACATTCTTCTAATCGTGTAATAGTCAATTAAATCCCACTCGAGTTTTGATTTTCTCTAGATAAATCAAAACCTCTAGTGAGATTACTGTTGAAGAAGCAAATTTGTCTTACTTACTTACAAATGGTTTTAAAAAACCCGGAAGTTCATTGCGGCCCTCACATAAGCCCGCCATTAGCCCCTATCCTCAGCAAGATTAATCCAGCTCCTAGCATCATATCCATTCCCTCAAATCCATTTTAATATAATCCTCCTATCTACGTCTCGGCCTTCCCAAAGGTCTTTTTTCCCTCCGGTCTCCCAACTAACACTCTATATGCATTTCTGGATTTGGCCATACGTGCTACATGCCCTGCCCATCTCAAACGTCTGGATTTAATGTTCCTGATTGTCAGGTGAAGAATACAATGCGTGCAGTTCTGCGTTGTGTAACTTTCTCCGTTCTTCTGTTACTTCATCCCTCTTAGCCCCAAATATTTTCCTAAGTACCTTATTCTCGGACAGTCTTAACCTCTGTTCCTCTCTCAAAGTGAAAGTCCAAGTTTCACAACCATACAGAACAACCGGTAATATAACTGGTTTATAAATTCTAACTTTCAGATTTTTTGACAGTAGACTGGATGATAAAAGCTTCTCAACCGAATAATAATAGGCATTTCCCATATTTATTCTGTGTTTAATTTCCTCCCGAGTATCATTTATATTTGTTACTGTTGCTCCCAGGTATTTGAATCTTTCTACCTCTTCAAAGGATAAATTTCCAATTTTTGTATTTCCATTTCGTACAATATTCCCGTCACGAGACATAATCATATACTTTGTATTTTCGGGATTTACTTCCAAACTTATCTCTTCACTTGCTTTAAGTAAAATCCCCGTGTTTTCCCTAATCGTTTGTGGATTTTCTCCTAACATATTCACGTCATCCTCATAGACAAGAAGTTGATGTAACCCGTTCAATTCCAAACCCTCTCAGTTACCCTGGACTTTCCTAATGGCATACGTCTGGATTTAATGTTCCTAATTATGTTAGGATAGAATAAAATGCGTGCAGTTCTGCGTTATGTAACGTTCTCCAATCTCGTATAACTTCATCCCTCTTAGCCCTAAATATTTTCGTACGCACCTTATTCTCGGATATTCTTAGCCTCTGTTCCTCTCTCAAAGTGAGAGGCCAAGTTTCACAATCATACAGAACAACCGGTAACGGTTTTATAAATCCCAACTTTCAAGTTTTTTGAGAGGTGACTGGATTATTGTATTTGTAGGTATTTCTTAGAAGAAATTAATTTCATTTATGAAGGTAATTCAGAGAGATGATAAGGTAATAAGGGAGCAATGGGTTATGGCAGTGTCAGAAGAAACGAAAGTACTAAGATAAAATCTTAACGTAGTGCTATTTATTCTGCTGAATATAGAGGACTCGAAACTGGATTATCTGTGGCCAGAACCCGTCAGCTGGGTGAGTTACGACAGGATATTTCTGTACTAATGTAGGCTACATATCACGTGAGCTTCAAATATTTATCTATTTCGGCGTAACGACGCTGTTTCATATACAGTTTTTTTTTTCAGCAATCTGATATTGGATATTGAAAGTATGGGCTCTGGTAGGGGTGGAATTAGAACCACGATATAAACAAGAGGAAGCTTGTTTAATGCTGCGTGAGATATACGGTGGGCAATCAGCGGATGACGTGAGGGGGTTCTTGCAGGCGATTTGCATAAAAGCCGGCCCCGGAGCTCCCAACCTCCCTTTCGTTATTGAAAAAACAAATGATTCCGTGGCATTGATTCTGTGCGAGGTAAATGTCAGAAATCGTATCTGTAGTATGAGAGATGTTCAGCCCCCCGCTGTGTGAACAGGTGTCTATCCACTAATTACATGAGCGGCCCACGGATTGTGTGTTTTTCTGTTACAGCTAGGGCACGGACGGGCGAGAGCCACATGTGGCTGCTACGGTGCCCAGAATTTGTTCTATCTATCTATCTATCTATCTATCTATCTATCTATCTATCTATCTATCTATCTATCTGTCTGTCTGTCTGTCTGTCTGTCTGTCTGTCTGTCTGTCTGTCTGTCTGTCTGTCTGTCTACCTATCTACCTATCTACCTATCTACCTATCTATCTATCTATCTATCTATCTATCTATCTATCTATCTATCTATCTATCTATCTATCTATCTATCTATCTATCTATCTGTCTGTCTGTCTGTCTACCTATCTACCTATCTGTCTGTCTGTCTGTCTGTCTGTCTGTCTGTCTATCTACCTATCTATCTACCTATCTATCTATCTATCTATCTATCTATCTATCTATCTATCTATCTATCTATCTATCTATCTATCTATCTATCTATCTATCTATCTATCTATCTATCTATCTATCCATTTTTCCATACATATATTCATCCATCTATCCATCCATTTATCTATCTATCTATCTATCTATCTATCTATCTATCTATCTATCTATCTATCTATCTATCTATCTATCTATCTATCTATCTATCTATCTATCTATCTATCTATCTATCTATCTATCTATCTATCTTATCTATCTTGTCTTTCTGCCTATCTACCTATCTATCTGTCTGTCTATCTATCTGTCTATCTATCTATCTATCTATCTATCTATCTATCTATCTATCTATCTATCTATCTATCTATCTATCTATCTATCTATCTATCTATCTATCTATCTATCTATCTATCTATCTATCTATCTATCTATCTATCTATCTATCTATCTATCTATCTATCTATCCATACATATATTCATCCATCTATCCATCCATTTATCTATCTATCTATCTATCTATCTATCTATCTATCTATCTATCTATCTATCTATCTATCTATCTATCTATCTATCTATCTATCTATCTATCTATCTATCTATCTATCTATCTCTATCTATCTATCTCTATCTATCTCTATCTATCTATCTATCTTATCTATCTGCCTATCTATCTGCCTATCTGCCTATCTATCTATCTATCTATCTATCTATCTATCTATCTATCTATCTATCTATCTATCTATCTATCTATCTATCTATCTATCTATCTATCTATCTATCTATCTATCTATCTATCTATCTATCTATCTATCTATCTATCTATCTATCTATCTATCTATCTATTCTGCCTGTCCGCCTGCCCGCCGTAGTCATCCCGTCATGCCTATCTTGTTTTCTCCCGTCCTGTTTATATTGTTTCGTCTATCCTATATCTTCCATCTTATCTTTTTAAACCTAATTATCCTAGCTCTCTAATCCTGTCTATCTATTTAATCTATCATATCTCTCTCGCCCTATCTATGTCTTTTAATCTATCCTATTTCTCTCATCCTGTCTATCTTTTTTAATCTATCCTATTTCTCTCATCCTGTCTATCTTTTTTAATCTAACCTATCTCTCTCATCCTACCTGTATTTTTTAATCTATCCTGTCTCTCACACCCAGTCATTTTCTTTAATGTATTTTATCCCTCTAATCCTGCCTATCTTCTTTAATCTAGTCTATCTCTCTCATCCTGTATATCTTTTTTTTTTAATCTGTCCTATCTCTAACTAATTCTGTCCTATCTTTCTCATCTTGTCTATATCTTTCAATCGATCATATCTCTCTCATCCCGTCGTTTTGTTTTCTCTCTCCCATTGTGTTCATCTTGTTTTATTTATGACATCTCTCACATACTATCTTCTTTTGTCTCTCACTGTATTTTTGATCCTGTCTATCATATTTTTTTACCTATCCTCTCTCTCCCATCCTTTCTATCTTGTTTCAACTGGCCTACATCTGCCATCGTGTCTGTCTTGTTATATATTTCCTTTATCTCCATCCTGTCTATCTTTTCTAATCTATCCTATTTCTCTCATTCCGTCTGTCTTGTTTTATCTCTCCTATCATGTCCATCGTATTTTATTTATTATATCTCTCACATCCTCTTTGTCGTGTTTTATCTATTCTATCTCTCCCATCCTACCTCTTGGTTTATTTATTCTGTTTATCCCATACTATCTATTCTATTTCTATATTTACCTTCTTACTTACATACCTACTAACCTACTCAATTAATAGCCTATCAATATTGACCTGCTCATTTAATCACCCTTCTACCCTTGCTTCAATGTACGATTTTCGTCATTTCTTTTGCATATTTTTTTTCCGTTGTTTCATTAACTCAATTCTAATAAGTTCCCCTTTTGTTTCTTATCGCTCATTTCCTTCCATATTTCTTTATTTCTCTTATTCTAAACTTTTAAATATTTTTTTTCTGTCCCTCCTTGCTTAGTAGCATAAAATTGTGTCCATTTCACTTGTATTCCCTCTCTACATTCTTGTCTTTATTTGCTCATTTTTAATTTCATTCGTACTTTCATATTCCATGTATTTCTTTCACGTTGAATGTTTTATTCTTTCTCTTTCATCTTTACCCTGTTGCTCTATTTCTTATTAGTTTATTACTTTTTGAATTCCTATGCATTTTTTGTTTGTAAATTATTTGTCTAATTCTGTTTCATTAAGTATATTTGGTCATTCTTTTTATTTCTTGCATCTTTCTGCATTCCAGTGTTTCGTTACCCCATTATTATTATTATTTTTTATTTCTCTATTTCCTTGTACAATGGACTCTCCTAGGTTCGACAAAACAGAATTGAAAGTTCAATCCAATAAGGATAGTAGGTGTGGCAGGTGAAATGAATATAAATTCTTATTGGTTATCCATCAACGAATACACTACTGTACTTGCATTTCCTGCCCCCTCGAGACTTGTGTATGCGCTTTTAGTACCACAGTGGGTTTCGACAGTTCCGTCTCACAAACGGCACAATTCTCAAATAGAAAAAGAAGAGTTCATTAATTTAAAATCAGTGATCAATATGGATGTCCTAATCAATAAAATATTCTGTTTTTCTTTAACAAAAGTATCACTACAAGACACAGAACCATTTCCCATTCAAATGGCAAACCCATTTCTTAGTGCCCTTATAGGGACGTGTTCAATTCTCCTACGTAAGCAGACGAACTATAGGATGTCGAACTTGATTTCTGTCGAACTTAAGAGATTGCACTGTACTCTTTATTCCTCTATCTTCATTTTCGTCTCTTCTTTTTTTTATTGTTTCCGTCTCTTATTCTTTTTCTTATTCGTTTTCTTCTGTTTTCATCAATTTTTTATGTTCTCTTCAAGTCTCTTTCATTCTTTCCCGTCTCATTTTTTTATTTAATTGAACTTTTCTCTTTTTCCTTTACTATTCCAGTTATAATTCCGTAACATTTGGGCTTTGCATCCCCCACATTAGCTATTCTCTTTAATTTGAAGTCCTTCTGTACGTACACTTATTTCTCATTCATTCCTCTTCAAGTTTACGTCGTTTGTACACACGTATTTACAAATTTTATTTATTTGTCATTCATCTCTCTCCTTGTATACATTTCTCTGACTGTGTAGTCTCCCGACTGTTTCTAAGCTATTTTTCTTGGTGGCAGTTTCCTACAGAAACTAGGTTACGTCTCGCGCCATATTGGATGACATGAGCCCTCTATCTCTCGCGTGATATGCGAACGCATAAAAAAGAATGAATAGCTTCACGGGGCAATATTGTTGCTTCGATGGCGGCGAGGGCACCCACATCCGCTCTACACGGCTTACATAATTCATCAGTCTTAATATGCAAAGTGCATTACGCAACGGATTCCACTTCCAAGTTTAGGGACGACCTATCGACTGCGTGAGCTATTTATGTATTCAACGATGTAGTTAGGCGTTGAAGTAGAGCCATATCTTAACTTAATGGAAGTTTCCTCGCCAAGGAACCTGAGTTCGTTTCCTAGAAAATCCTGTGGATTTGTCTAGTGGAGAAAGTGGCTGTAGAACTGACAAGCAAACATTCTGATGGGGACGGATAAGTTTTCTTTTCTTTCGCCATATTAATAATGTCAAAAGAAGTGTTTATACAAATTTTGGCCACTCGACCGCAAATATGAGGGCAGTAAAAAAATAAAATCGCCAGGGGACGTTAACAGAAAGAAAACACAATTTCACTGGAAAAAATTATTGGAACAGACACAGGAATTGTTGAGCTATTTTTCAACATGTCCCCCACCGAAATTGAGACATTTGTCATATCATGGGATCGACAGAGAGGTGCAGACAGTTGTCAAACGCTGGTTCCGATCCCAGGCGCTTGACTTCTATGACAAAAGGATACAAAAATTGATCCCATGGTATGACAAATGTCTCAAACAGTCTTCGAACAATTGACTAAACAACATCAGTCGGTGCTGCGTGCTGTATTCGTATAAGAGAGCGACCGTTCGGCGACAAATTAATATAATTTACAAAACGTAAGTGGTAATAAGCGTCCAGCTGAGGTGCAAATCTCTGTAGAAAGCAAAAAAAAAAAAAAAACAAACTGTTGCTACTACCGTACTATTATAGGGTAACAACTTAGAAAACGTCGTTGGTCTACGCATGCGTCAATCTTAAAGAGTGACACAATATACTATTCACCTCCTCCTTCCAAATTGTCAGCCAATAAGAGGTTTAACTGATAGCAGTGATGCATCATATGACTTGTCAATCAGTAGTGATAATGGTTCAGATTAATGGAGGGAAACTCCGCCTCCAGCACAGTGGTAAGGTTTAGTAACCTCCTACAACGGAGTTTTCCTAGTTATCTTATAGCGTACTACTGCTACTATAGGGGAACAACTTAGTAAACTCCGTTGGTCTGCGCATGCGTCAATCTTAAAAAGTGACACAGTATATTATACATCTCCTCCTTCCTCATTTTTATTTCTATTTATTTATTTATTTCTATAACAGGGCAAAGCCACAATTACAATAGACAGTGCAGATATTTGTTTAAATCATAGAATTGCAGATAACATGAAAAAAGAGATAAAACAGATACAAATGCAAGAAACAAGTGTAAATACAAATTAAAAATGAAAAATGAAAAAAAAAAACAGACAAATAGATACTACCTAAATAAAAAAACACAGATATAGATATAAATGAAAAATGCAAAATAAAAATAAATGGAAAAATAGATCTGTTTAGATATCATAGCCAAAAATGTAAAATGCAGCTATAATTGGCAAATTACAGAGTAACAAACAGATAGCAATATTATTTAAATCAACTACCTTCATTATATTAATAAGAAAATGTTTAGGCCTATATTTCATGTAAGATATGCTGAAATCTAGATTCCATGTTTTACATAACTTATTTCATTGAAGTTTGTACACATTTTTAACACTGGTGAATTTTTTTGTGCGGAAGTGTTTGGTTTTTTATAATATAACAATTGACGATTTCTTAAATGTGATGTTCTAGCGTTAATCTGGATTTGTGATAATATTTCGCTGTTATCCAGTAGACCGTTGAATATTTTATACAATAAAAGTTACTCAGCAAGTAATCTACGACTTCCAAGAGGCATTAAATAAAATACAGCAAGTAGATTGTTGTACGAATTTTTTTTTTTGCAGGGCTGAATAATATTTTCTAAAATACAGATATCTTAAGAATCGCTTTTGAATTTTTTAAATTTGATTACTATATGATTTGCAAGTGAGTGACCAAATTACTGAGGCATATTCCAATTTAGCGCGAATATGACAATTAAAAAGGAGTATCAAAGTCGAAGTGTTATGTAGGGTCTAGAGTTTTTTAATTTCTAATAATAAAACCCAGATTTTTAAAAGCATTATTTGTTAAATTAAATATGTGATTATGAAAATTCAAATTATGATTAATAGTTGCACCGAGGTCTTTTACACAATTGTCAGCCAGTAAGAGGTTTAACTGATAGCAGTGATGCATCAGATGACTTGTCTGTCAGTAGCGACAATGATTCCGCATCCAGCGCAGCAGTAAGGTTAAGTAACCTCCTACAGCGGAGTTTTGTCATTTGTTAACCTATAGTATTACCATTTCCACTACTATTACTGCTATTAATTGTACCACTATTATCACTGCTACTGTTGCTGATGCTGCTGCTGCTGCTGCTGCTACTACTACTACTACTACTACTACTACTACTACTACTACTACTACTACTACTACTACTAAAATACTATTTTCATTATTAGTTATACTGATATTAGGTAGCTAGCCAAGTAAAACTATCGATGGGAAGCAAGCAACTCGAAAAAAACATTTGCAGTTTAATCGTCCTTTGTAAATACGACTGGAATCGAACACTAGGGCATTTAGTGACGGTTGCCGTTGCACGATTTAGGAGGGTTGGACATCCCTGTGGCACGCAGTTGCTGGAACATATGCGCGATGGGAAATATATCCCAGGGGTAGGTGAAACATGCATATGTCCAGCATTTAATTACAGTATAACTAACCCTTGGAGTGACCTGTGGGGCTGGACGTCAAGGGGGCGGATTTGGTTTCATTCTAATTATTTTCTTTCCACCCAATTATTTTTCTGAAAGCAGACAGCTTTTGTTTGTTCTCCTAAGTGGCTGTCTCTCAGAAGATGACGAGGAGGTGGGCGCTGGTTAAGACTGTGTGCGCACCGCCTCTCTCACTCTACGTCTCCATATGCGTCTTCATGTTCTTCTTTCTACCTTGTTTCTTCTTGTATTTTAGAACATATTTTTCTCTTTGAAGTAAAGCTTACATGGAAAGTGTGGAACAAAAACGAGATTAATAACTATGGTCGATAGGAAAAGAACATAAAAAACAAGGAGTAACATGTGAAGGAAAGAATAGAAGAATAGTAGGAAGAAAAGAAAGAATAACAGACTTGTGTAACAAGAGAAGAAACATGAAAATGAGTAATGCAACGGAAAACAATTACAAAATCGGGAACGAAAATAATACAAAATAGAACAGGAACATGAACGTAATGACAAAGGAAATGTTATTAAAATCACAAGGAACAATAACATAAAAAAAGAAGACAAAGAATAGGAACATCTAAAATGGCAGAGAACAGGAATGTGAAATAAGGGAAAGAAAAATAGAATGAATGAATTACAATAAAAAAGACTGCAACAACAAGAATAAGAAGAGAAAATAGAAACATGAACGAAAAATAAACAGCAGGAACATGAATGTGCAGAAAAATAGCATGGAACATGACAGAATATAAACAACGAGAACATGAAAGAGTTGATAAGCAGCAGGAACATGAACGAAAAAATAAACAGGAATGTGAAAGAGAAGATAAACAGTGGGAGTAAGGAAGAGAAGATAAACAGCAGGAAAATAAACGAGAAGATAAACAGCGCGAATATGGAAGAGAAGATAAAGAGCAGGAAAATGAACGAGAAGATAAACAGAGGGAATATGGAGAGAAGATAAACAGCAGAAAAATGAACGAGAAGATAAACAGCGGGAATATGGAAGAGAAGGTAAACAGCAGGAAAATGAACGAGAAGATAACAGCGGGAACATGGAAGAGAAGATAAAAGCATGAAAATGAACAGGAAGATAAACAGCGGGAATATGGAATAGGAGATAAACAGCAGGAAAATGAACGAGAAGATAAACAGCAGGAATATGGAAGAGAAGATAAACAGCAGGAAAATGAACGGGAATATAAACAGCAGGAATATGCAAGAGAAAGCGGGAATATGCAAGAGAAGATAAACAGCGGGAAGGTGAACGAGAAGATAAACAGCGGGAATATGGAAGAGAGGATAAACAGTAGGAAAATTAACGAGAAGATAAAAAGCGGGAATATGGAACAGAAGATAAACAGTAGGAAAATGAACGGGAAGATAAACACGGGGAATATGGTAGAGAAGATAAACAGCACGAATATGAACGGGAAGATAAACAGGGGGAATATGGTAGAGAAGATAAACAGCGGGAATATGAACGGGAAGATAAACAGGGGGAATATGGTAGAGAAGATAAACAGCAGGAATATGCAAGAGAAGATAAACAGCAGGAAAATGAACTAGAAGATAAACAGTGGTAATATGGAAGAGAAAATAAACAGCAGGAAAATGAACGAGAAGGAAAACAGCGGGGATATGGAAGAGAAGATAAACAGCAGGAAAATGAACGGGAAGATAAACAGCGGGAATATGGGAGAGAAGATAAACAGCAGGAAAATGAACGGGAAGATAAACAGCGTGAATATGGAAGAGAAGATAAACAGCAGGAAAATGAACGGGAAGATAAACAGCGGGAATATGGAAGAGAAGATAAACAGCAGGAAAATTAACGGGAAGATAAACAGCGGGATTATGAACGGGAAGATAAACTGTGGGAATATGGAAGAGAAGATAAAAAGCGGGAATATGGAAGAGAAGATAAACAGCAGGAAAATGAACGAGAAGATAAGGGATTGTCCTCCAGCTTGGGGGTTGGTCGAAAGACTAACATCCCATCACCATAAAAAACAGCTTGTTATGAAACCCTAAAATAAGCCTCGGAATGGAACTGATTTTCTGGCACTACCACAGCAAACAGAACTGCACGCATTGTATTCTTCACCTGACATAATTATGATAATATTAAAATGGATTTGAGAGAGGTGGGATATGGTGTTAGAGACTGGATTAATTTTGCTCAGAATAGGGACCGATGGAGGGCTTACATGAGGGCGGCAATGAACCTCCAGGTTCCTTAAAATGTAAGTTAGTGACTCGGGCCTTGAGAATGAACAATATTTCTAAATATTCTGGTAAATAGATATTTGGTTGATAGAAAAACATGCGCGGTATTATTTTTTTTGATACCATACTGTATTTCTCTTTCCTTTTGTTCCTCATTTATTTATTTATTTACTTATCTTTCTCTTTGTAGTTTCTTCTTTTTATTTTGTTCGTCGCTTCTACATTTGTTTTTCTATTTGAAGTTTTACTTCTTTATTTAAATTTATATTTCCTCTTTGAAAACCCTTCCTGTCAACGCATGTCTCTCTCTCTCTATTCTGCAGAACCTGAACAATACCAGATTCATTACCATCTCATCGGACTTACTGCCTGCCATTAACCCCAGCACTATCCCTCTCATCTCATACAGTACCGTTCAGACATTTTTTATTATCTGATTAGGTTTTTATTAACTTTTTCCTCTATTTTGTTCCACAATGCAGCGGACATGGTTGCTTTAGAAATGAGAATAATAAAGAAAAAACAAGAGCCGAACTTAATCATATATTACGGCAAGATTTGAACTCACGACATGCAGTGACGGGCCACATCTTGGGCCCTAAATTGAGCATGATCATTCCCTCCCACTCATAGATGGGGCATCTTTGCTGCAGTTTTTTTTTTTTGCTTTCTCTTTCTCTCTTATTCTTCTTAGGAATCATGATTGTCAGTGATACCTTCGGTTAGAAAACAGCAAAGAATTTGACATACTGGATCCACCTTCAGCAGGTGAATTCTTACCGGTGAACATTCCACGTAAATTGTTTGCAGTAAAATACAAAGCATACATATATCTACTTACAGTATAAATTTTATAAGCGAAAATTCATTAGATAATACCTTATTAAGTTTCACGTTGCGAAGTCTCTAAGTAAATTTCCAGTCAGCTCTAATTCGAATTAATTCCGTAAATATTTGTAATATATTTTTTCGCGACACTTCATTTTTTTTGTAACTATAATTCAATTTCCACATTAATTACATTACTCCTGTCAGTTTCTCAATAATGGATACCAGAATTCGGCCCCAGATTGTAATTTCAAGGTTTTCTGATAATTTTTATTTTTTCAATATATCTTTTCTAAAAATTAATAAAATGACGTACTTATGGCTAAAAATATGACAGCAATTTCTTCATTATTTTATATACAATCTTAATTAGTAATCTTACACACAGAAATGTATTTGCAACATTCATGGTGAAATAATAATAATAATAATAATAATAATAATAATAATAATAATAATAATAATAATAATAATAATGACGTCACTTACAAGGTTCCAGCCTATCTTCGGGCAGTTGTCTAAACAAGAATAATAATTTACCCTTTTTAAATCTACCTTATTGCTACGTAATTCAGTTACAATTCGACATTATTGTCATGTTTATTATTTATACCCAATCTTAATTAGCAATAATCTTATACACAGTTTTGTATGCATGAAACATTCATGGTGAAATAATAGCAATAATAATAATTCTAGTAATTTTGAAAGTCATATTTCGTTTCAGATAAGTTGCAATTATAATAAAAAATGGTTATATGGTTTCGGTCAGCAACTTATCAAAATATATAAGTACAGAATAAATTTTCTGTCACATCACATTAAAAATATATTTTCACGAATATTTTAAACTTATATGAATTCATCTTCAGGTGGTAGACACAGTAAAATCAATAAAATTGAACACAGGTGATATGCATAAGGTGAACACTTGTTTGCATTACAAAATTAAATGTGTATACTCATTATAAGACAATATAAGTTTGGCTTTAAGTCACAACAGCATGCAACAAATAACAATTAGTTTGGAAAACGTATTATATACCATTCACGTGTTAAATTTTATGTTACCTTGTTAACATGTTTCGGCCTGCTATCGGCCATCATCAGAACTGATCTTGGTGTCTTTTACATAACTATTAGTAGTAAGTTAAAATAGTGTTGTAATATGAAGACCACACTTCGATTAATTCTATAGATATTATGTGACTAATAACAGATTGTATGCATATATTTAGAATTAAAGTTTAAGAGCCGTATTCATAGACATTTTTAGCGCGGGCTTCCGGTGGATTATCAGCGTTTTTCGTATTCATAAACCTGTGTTAGCAATAGGATATGATTTGAATTCTGTACAAGTAACCAGTGGATAGCCGGGGCTAGCTTAGTACGCTCGTAGCGCGTGCTGCGAAATGTCTATGAATAGCACCCTAAAATATTTAAAAGTTTAAAAACGACGGAATTATCCACAAGTGATACAGTGTTCAAACAAGCAAAGTCTATGAAAAGATGTAGACATCGACATTAGATTCTCTTATAATTTTATAATGCATACAATTGTTCACCTAATATATATTACCCGTGTTCAATTTTTGTTGCTTTTACTGTATCTACCACCTGAAGATGACTTTATATAAGTTGAAAATATTCGTGGAAATATATATTTTAATGTGACGTTACAGAAAATTTATTCTGTACTTATATTGTATACTCTGATAAGGTGCTGACTGAAATCATATAAACATTTATATTATAATTTTAGTAATAATAGTAATAATAATAATAATAATAATAATAATAATAATAATAATAATAACCAGGCTTACGATCCGGGATACTTTAGCAACCAATGTACGTACAACTTGACATACTGTGGATGTAAACAACGATGTTAATGTGCTGCGTTATATTCTGCTGTTAATAGTACAATCTAGTGACGGTGGAAAATGAAGAAGGATACATACCTCACAAGTTTTCATGTCCCTCGGCGATGTTGAAGGCGTTAGCGTTACAATGAACAACCATGTAAATACTGCAACTAGTTCGAAAAAACTGTTCACTATATTGAAAATGCACTGTGGTGACCTGAGTTCGTTTCGTAGGGAGAGACTGAAGAATACTGTACCTCTGATCACGAACCGAATTGTACATAACGCACAGGTAAACAAAACTCAGCGCGCCACCTCACTCCATCTATACTCCGTTGCACTGTTAACTTCACTTCATTCTTAAGTTGTCTCGGATCTTAAGTCTGATAATAACAATAATAATACTTTACCCCTTTAAATCAGCCTTATTATTACATAACTCAGTTTATTACAAGAACCCAGCCTATAATACTCTTGCACTTGCAAATGCCTTTTAGAGAACCCGGAGGTTCATTGCCGCCCTCACCTAAGCTCGTCATCGGTCCCAATCCTGAGCAAGATTAATCCAGTCCCTAACATCATATCCCATCTCCTTGAAATCCATTTTAATATTGTCCTCCTATCTACGTCTCGGCCTCCCCAAAGGTCTTTTTCCATCAGGTCTTCCAATTAACACAACGCATTTCTGGATTCAACCGTACGTTCTATGCGAGAACCCTCGAGGGGAACCCCTCAGCGCCAGTTTTGTGGAACACACACTCCACCTTGACCCAGACGAGGATCAAGCCCGGACCGCCAAGGTGAAAGTCAAGACAGGTTAACTACTCTGCCACTGGCATGGAAACCTGTTTAAGGAATAATATTGGGAAGAAAGTATTACAGGAAGTTTTAAAGAAGAAGAATGAAATCATAAAATCAAAAGGAAAGAAGGAAAATAAAATTGGAAAATCAGAAAGTTAAGGACGAATGAGGATGCAAAGGAGAAATGATAATAAAGAAAATAAAAGCTTCTACTTTTTTTTTGTTCCTATTCCTGTGTGATATTTTTCATCCTCTTTTTAGTCGACATATGCTTCTTCTTCAAATTAGAAAATATCGATATCAAGAAGGCACCACTTATGAGGCAACTAGGCCAGGAGATAATAGGGTAGGGTAACCAGTTCCTTTCCCCCTCCATTGCAGATTTCGCCGACTAGCTACAATGTATAATAGTTAGACTTCAGATGCATACGAACAATTGTTCTCCCTCTGACACATAGGTATCGTCAAGTGAGATGTACTGCTTGATAATAATAGATTTATATATCAGCCAGAACCTCAATCAGAGGATATGTATGTACGTATATTTTTCATCAAAATTATGTACAATTTGTATATCATTTGTTAATTGTGATCCTGTTAAGGTTGACGCTCACTGGCACGAACCGACCGGAACGGAAATCTACAGCAGTCCGTCTTCCGCGGAAGCACTGACGCTCACTGCTCGGAATATTCCGGTACAGTCGACAGGCAGTCTGGTTTAAACATGGAGCGGGATAGTAGTTCCGAAGATTATTTTATTTTACTGAGTCTTTAGCTGATGAGGAAGAAAAAAAGAAAATATGGGTCCATAACTAGAGCCAGGATTTTATGTAATGTGAAAATGAGAACTATGTAGACTACATAAATATGAAGCTAAAAATGACGAAGTATGTAGATAAATATGTAATAAATAAAAAAACTTTGGTAATTTAAAATCTAAGCTTTATTAGATGTATTTTTGCACACTAATAAAAAATTACAGGTGCACATGTGATTGAACCTCATTGTTTGGAGGCGCAATTAATAATTAAATATTTTTACATATTTTCTGCGGTTATTGATCGTGTCGTCAACGGCAACCCATACGTAGGAATCATCAAGTCCATCTCTAATCGTTTTCATTGTGTCAGTATAGCAGCAGTTCAAATATTTTTTCCGGAGTGTTAATTCATGCGAAATATTGAAGTTGCAGTATTTGCGTAGGAATGCTTGGAACTTTGGAACTCCAAGTTTATACCACTGTATAAGTTTGCAGCAACCATTGCCATGCACAAATTTGTATTAAATTCACTTGTAGAAGACGAATGTTTCAGCACCACTTGTGTAATAAGAACTTTTTCTTTTCGACGGAGCACGTTTTTTATTTCTCACATAAAGTCCAATTTTTAAATGCTATTCTAATTGTGACTTCATGGAGCACCCAATGCGTTTGTCACACACTTTGGACTGCACGATTTTACCATTTTAGTAAAGGAATCGTCAATTGAAATCCAGTCTTTTAACTTGGATGCGAATGGCAGTAGGCTTGCTACTTGTATTACCTGATGTCAAAATAAGTTTCTTAAAAAAAACAGAAAAAACTATTGTTTTCTTTTAGAGAAACTGATTGGGGGTGTTTGTGCGAAACGATCATACCCACAGTGTAATTTTCATTCTTTCCTTCACTACTACCATTCGCATTGGTATTTGTACCTACTTTACCGTTACTTCTCAAGGGATATAGCCTACAAACTATTAGCATTGCAAAGAGATGTCCATTTTTTGACAGAATACGTTATTATTTTCAATTATCAAATTATATTTATGCACTAGAGACGAAGGGATAAGCTTTATAAACAATTTTAAAAAATAACTTAAGCATTACGTAGAGAGAAAATTAGTGAAAAAAGGTATATATATATATATATATATATATATATATATATATATATATATATATATATATATATATTCTTTCAAAATATGCAATATCCTTCAAAATATTTAAAAATATATAATATATGCCAAAGTATTTATTATGCACCAAAATATGTAAAAAAACATTTAAAACTTCGGAATAATGATCCCTTTCGTTAATCCTCGATGCTACTTAACCATTAGAGTTCTGCGAAATGTTTATTTTGCCATTATTCAGTCTACCATTCAATATGGTATAGGCCTAATTGTTTGGGGTGGAAGTACAAACATTAATCTTAGTTCGTTAAATTTACTACAAAAGCGAATAATTAAAATTTGTTTGAAGAAACGTTTCGATTATCCAACTAAATTAATTTATTCTGAATTTAATGTATTTAATATTGAACAAATTTATAACTATACGCTGTTAAAATTTTATCATAAAAATCGTAATAAGTTTGTATTACAGACACACAATTATGACACAAGACGAAATATTAATTCAACATTGATAGAACCTAAATATCTCACATCTGCTGGTCTAAAGCATAGCATAAATTTTGGCCCTCGGTTGTACAATGCTTTAACTAAATTACACCCAGAACTTCTAACATGTAACCCACTAACATATAACAAGAAAATTAGAAACGTGTTAATATCTTCAATTTGATTAAATAAAATTATAGCCTATGTGTATGAATTAATCAAGCTATATTATATTTGTATTCTTTAATTTTGAAATATATACATATATATATATATATATATATATATATATATATATATATATATATATATATAGTCCTACTTTTCACGTGCGATATTATTCTTCTCTAGTGTTAATATTATATTATATAATTCCATTGCCGCTGTAATTTAAATTTTAGTTCCTATTTTATTTTACTTATTTATTTTTATTATTTTTTCTATATTTCTCTTACATTAATATTGTATTATATAATTTCTATAACTGTAATTTTAATTTTATTTCCTATTTTATTTTATATTCTCGTATAGGCCTTTTAATATTATATCTTAACTGCGACCGAACACGAGCGCTGCACATTCGGTCTCAAATTTTGTTAATACTACTGTATCTCCTTTTTTATATTGATTGTATTATTTTATTTCCATTTGTCTTGTTTGTTTGTAATTATATTCTTTATTCTGTATATTTAAGTTTAAATTTAAATTTAATATGATTCGCGGACTTTTAGCTTTCCTTATAGCTACATATGTAGGAACGGAATATGTAATTACATACAATCCGTGCTCTAGTCATAACAATATAAAAAAGTGTTTTGATTAATTTAACCATTTTTTCCCACATTTGTGTAAAGATCGAGTAAGGGTTTTTTTAGTACTTTCGTATGAGCGAAGAAAAATGTTTAAAACTTCATCTGTTATTAGCATCTGAAATAATGAAGGGAAACATCACATTTCGAAGGCCAATCAGCACAGAAGCGCGATTAGCTCTGTTAAAATTAACTTTTCATCACCCATTTTAAGAATAATCTGTCTGGACAACGCACCAGCACACGTTGAGTGGGAAAGTACTGAGAACAGCCAACACACTTTTCTCCGAAGACCAGTGAAGACATACGAATGCTCACGATCGTCATCGGAAATTCCGCTAGGGTCGTGTCGCGAGAACCCTGTCCGTCAGGACCGGCAGCCGGTTGCTTCCGTTCGGACAAGTGAGCGTTTGCCGTTTAAAATACATGCATACGTCTCTCGCAGAATATTTCCGGTTCGTTCCGTTCCGGTCGGTTCGTGCCAGTGAGCGTCAACCTTTACACTTCTGTTTTCCAGGAACCCACCCTTAACTATATTTCACTACCAATAACCATTACTGTATACTCCATACTACGTACAATCATTCTAGTTATTTCTTAACAAAAAAGCCCTCTTTTCCGTTAATCGCTATTTCTTATTTATGTACATATGACCATACTTTACTTTCTACATCTATTATCAAAGAATACATCTCACTTGATAATATATGTCAGAGAAAGAACAATTGTTTTTATACATCTGAAGTCTGACTAATGTAATACCTGTATGTAGCTAGTTGCGATGTATGAAGTGGAGGGGGGGAAAGGAACTGATCATCCTACCCCATTTTCGCCTGGTCTAGTTGCGTCATAAGTGGTGCCTTCTTAATACCACTTGAGAGGTTCAGATCTGTCTTCGGACAGTTGACTAAACAACAATACCTCAGTTTTTCCTTCCCATTTTTTCTTTACTATAAACAAAAATTTTCCGAGTTGCCTCATTTTTTTCCTATACGCTATTTTTACGTTTTTAAATATATTGCAATCCTCCCCCATGTATTTTATAATAAACTCTTCCTAGTAGATTATCTATACATGCGGACTCATTCAACTTTCATAGTTCATCACACATGACGTTAGCGTTTCCAAGGCGATCAGAATTGAACATCAGTGGAAGAAATTTCATTTATTTGTATTAGTATAGGTCGAATATGGGCGTTACACGTGAAAATAAGATAAAAAGGAAAGGAAAATGGATGACAAATATGTAAATATTGAATAAGACATATAAGAGAAGGAAGATAGAAGAAGAAAAAGGAGAAACTAAAGAGAAGACAGGAATCGAACAAGAATTGGAATAGAAAAGGAGGAAACATAAGAATCGATAATAAAAAGGAAAGAGAGATACTTGGAATGTCAAGAAAAAAGGAGAGTTAACAAATTACTGTTTATTCGTAAAATGGCACGAGTGTTGGTCCGCCACTGACAGTGAGAGCCGCCACTGATCCTGAGTACGGACATTACACTAAACGGAATCAGCGATTGTTCGCTGTAACCTTCTCCCGAAAACAAGTGCCTGTAGCGACCGAGAGAGATGAACGCCCGCGCTGGGCCACTGTGGAGTCTGCCCTCTCCTTCTTTGTGATAAATCGAGAAAGATATTGTAGCTATACGCAATTTTCACCTCCGCTGCTTCATTTAATGATTTTTTGCTTCGTTGAACTTCTTCTCTTCCCTATCTTCTATCTCTTTCTTGGCAGAAGTCTATCGAAAACTATAGCATATGGAAATTCTCGAATTTCCCACAAAACTTGGTTTATTGTTCCAGAGATGGCAGCACTGTATATGTGAGAATTTTTAAAGGTTATTAGGGGAGATGTTATAGGATATCCGCTATGAAACATCTCTGCATTGTCTTGAATGAACCTCTTATTAAATTGAGTACCTGGGCTTTCTTTGAGATAAATTCGACCGTAGCGTCTTCATCACATCTTTTCCTAGTACTGAGGTTAATCTACGGATGTCTGTTTTGGCAAACAGCAAAACAAGAAACTTAAAAACCGACACTACCTATGAGACGACCTAATGGGGCAAGTCTCGTTCCCTGCCTCATGTGTGCCTTTGTTATTTGCAGGTTGACTTCTGTTTATAGGTTCTTAAGTCTTTAATTCTGTGAATAGCATATGAGCTTCCTATCCATGCTATCCGTACTTCGACTTCAGCTTAGACAGTGGAAGAGATTTATCTTCCGTCCACGGGATTGTATGTTAATTCTTTGTCATATTCTGTCTTGTGTTGTCTCAGCGGTGACCCTGTGTTGTGTTTACCACACAATAGGGAGGCTCACAGTGTTCGCCTGTCTAGTTTTGCAGAAAAGTTATACTCTCCAGTACACAGCATTGGATTGCACACTGGTAAACCTTGACGAACAAAAAGTGACAGAAATCCCTTGAATTGTCTGAAAAGCTTTTATTCTTGATATGTAATTAAGTTCACAGAATCGAGCTCTTGTTCTTAGCACAGATTGTTACACATATTACTAATGTAACCAATCTTGTTAAAAAAATGTTTTACTAAAATAAGTAATGATTCCTTATAGTACTGTATTGTCTTTTCACTATTGATCAGATTTGTAATTTGTTCATTTACAGTTGATGTAGGTGCACTGGTATTTAAATGTTAAATGTTGTTTTTCATTTAACGACGCTCGCAACTGCAGAAGTTATATCAGCGTCGCCGGATGTGCCGGAATTTTGTCCCGCAGGAGTTCTTTTACATGCCAGTAAATCTACTGACATAAGCCTGTCGCATTTAAGCACACTTAAATGCCATCGACCTGGCCCGGGATCGAACCCGCAACCTTGGGGATAGAAGGCTCTGGTATTTATAGTTATTAAATTACGTAAAATTGTTTGTCGTTCCTTTTTTGCGTTCTCTATGCTCCATGCATGCACAGTACTCTGCTTCCAATTTTTTTTATCTTCAATAGCAATGCGATATTGATTCTTCTAAAAGTTATCAATTTCAAACTTCAGATATACTGTAAATGCATAGGCCTAATGGATTCTTCCATTTTTTAAATTTTGATTACCCAACCTCCTTTGTGCAAGTTGTATAGATGAACAAAACTGCCGCTCTCGCTCGCTTTGTTCGCTGCATTTGTTTTTCGCGTCTCGTCTCGTTATTCTCGTGCGCTTCAAGTCTCGCTCCTCATTCTCGAAATAGCATTTGGTCGGTGTGGAAAGATTTCGTAACTTTGAATAACATACATCAGTGAAATAAATAAAATTATAAATGTTTAAATGAGAAAAAAAGACAAAACAGAACAGTATCTTAGTTATCAAAATGTTCTGGTTCTATTATATGATATTACCTATGGTTATATAAATAGAAAAAAAAAACTTGTCAAATAAATTTGCATTTATAAGAAACATAAAACATAACGTTAAATAAAGATGGTAAACTTGATCTCAAACATACGAAAAGAAAATTCCTAGC
The DNA here is from genome assembly GCF_040183065.1 of Periplaneta americana. NCBI lineage: Eukaryota > Metazoa > Arthropoda > Insecta > Blattodea > Blattidae > Periplaneta > Periplaneta americana. Next base: position 55,598,697 of record NC_091118.1, on the reverse strand, counting down.
ATTTTAATAAGGGTCTAGTAATTAAATAAAGATTGGGGAACGGATTATTACACACTGAAAGGTAGAGATGATGTTTCAAAGAGGCCATTTGATTGTTTATACATATATAACAGTTGTCAAAGTACAGTAGATGAAAGTTCAGTCAGGTATAAACAACTGTGGCGATTCAAGGTTGCTTATCGTTCGGGACTTCGGGAGTGATCAACTCTCGAAGTCTTGAAACACTCACAAGCAGTCTCTACGTCGGGTTTTCGGCTTTGCGGACGCTGTTAGTCTTGCTTTCTCGATCATTGTTCAACTCTAGTCAGTAGACTCTTCTAGCTTGCACTTGCACGGACGATTGCTATCTCATCAGCGTATGAGATCATCATTTATTTTCATATGCATTTAATTTGGAAACTGCCATCTATTGACTGATGCAAGAACGAAAGCAATGGTACTGTCCTTATAATCAATTTAGGGACTTCATCTTACAAAAAAATATTACACATTTTTCCAGTTTTTAACTCTAATATAAACGTTTCATGAGATAATTTAGTTGTGTCGTAACTCAGATGTTCAATATCGGAGAGATAAATGAGGTTTGTGGTTGATAAAGCTGCTAAAGGCGGGTTTTCTTGCAGTACATCTGATTTTTCTACCATTGTAATGTCTAACTATAGCGGTATAATTGAAATTAAAGAAAAGAGAAGTTCAGTTTTATGTATATTCTAGCAGGACATTCCTTGTATAACACAAGTTTATTCGAATAAAAATCCAGGAAAGGACAGGAAAGAAAGGATGACGTGGGGGAGAGGCAGAAAAAGAAGGAAAATGATATCCAAAGGTTAGGGGAAAAAGAAAATTTAAGAAGAGGGAATATAATTATGAAAAATGGTGCTCGACGAAAAAATAATAAGGAACAGGAATGCAGAGTTAGGCCAGGAAATAAAAGATAATTAATACTAAAAAACTAAGAGAAAAACAGGAAATAGGAAAGATTGCAGAAAGCTGAGTTCGCAGTGAAAAACCTGCCCTTGGGCAGAACACTAAATGAATGAAATACATGAAGTACTAAAAAAGGGAGACAGGGGAAAGAAGATTAAGAGAAAGGGAGTAGAAATGGATGGGAGAGAAATTATATATCGTGGAAAAGAAAGGGAAAGAATCGTAAGTGGAAGTGAGCGAAAGGGAGTGAAAATTAATGGAAGGGAGTAATAATGAAAGGAAGAGAAATGGAATGGCGTGGAAATGAATGGAATGGATAGGAAAGGGAATGGAAATGATCATAACGGAAATCATAAGAAGTTATAACAATGTCAGGAAAAGTAAAGAGTGTAAGAAATCAACATTTGAAGTGATAGGAAATATAGTCAGAAAGAACTGCAGGGTTGGAAGGAAAGTTACAACTGAAAACAAAAAGTGATAAATGAAAAAAAATAAGGAAGAAGAAGTGCAGTGGAAAAAGTGACGGGATAAAAAAATATTATAAGAAATATAAGAATATAAGAGAGTGAGAGATAAAAGAAGGGACAGGAAACGGAATGGAACATAGAGGAACAAAAAGGGAGAAGTAAAAAAATTGATAGGAAAGGAAGTGAGAAAGATATGAACATAAAGGGAATAGATCTGAAAACAAATGAAGAGAAAGAAAAGAGAGTATAAGATGAAGTGCGGGAGAGAAAAGACACTAAAACAGAAGAAGGGAAAAAGATGGAATTCAAAATGAAGAAAGAAACTGAAAGAAGTTGAAAAAGGAAGAAAGACAAGGTGAAAAGTGATATGAAATGATATGGTGTGAAATATAAATAAATTGAATCATGAAGAAAGGAAGAAATTTAGTAGAGTAAAGGGAAATTTTAAATGAGGCGAGAGAAATTGAGTGGGAAGGAATAGATAGCGAGGGCGAGGACAAGATGGAAGAGTGGATGGTGTTAAACCAGAACGTGAGTTTCTGCTATGTAAATGTACTCGTAGCTGAATGCAGTGTGTGTCTTCTATCTGTTAGTCGCACTAGCGAAGTTTCTTGAATGTCGTGGGTTTACCCGTGTTTACTCGGTTTCAATGAGTGTCAACAGTTTCCTTGGAACAAGTTTCTTGCTAGACTCGCCCTCCCACCTGCAACTTGCAAACTTTGATCCAACTCTCTTCGCAAACACTCCTGCTGCAAAATTCATTAGAAACAAGCACAGAGCGTTGATGAACTTTCATTTGGAACGATTGCTTGTCCGTCGCTAGGAAACCGTAGTAGAGATTGTAGCTGCAGTTGTGGAAAAGTCAAGTTTCGATTCGAGAAAGACTCGTTCAATTTTCTCCTCTGGAATATAACTTCACACCGAACAAACCAGATTCATATTATTGAGAATTTAAATAGAATTTAAAGTATATTTATCTAGGCTTTAAGCAGACATAGTCAAAATATGTCCATCCTGTAACAATAACTTGATCCCTCAATCCGGTATGTTAACGTCTCCGTGTTAAACACTAACATGGCATTTAAATCCCCTAGTATAATATTATATTTACACGGCAATATTCTTTTTATTTTAAAAATTATTAAACGTAATACAACCATATGACAGTAGTAAAAACCAGATTCTCTGGAATATACTCGGAAAAACAGCATGAAAATATCTCCAATGGATTACGAACTGTGACCGGTTTTGTGCAATCGTGAATGTTGCGCGTAAGTGTACGTAAAACTCTACATAACTACCCTAGAAAATTGCACTTTTTCAATTCAGATTCCTTTCAGCTATAAGCCCTTTTCTCTGCGATAGTTTTGTAAAAATATATATATTTATTTTCCTTCCTTTTCCCTTTTTTGTTCTCTTGATCACCAGATTAATTTATTATCATACCCTTTTTATCGTGAATTTTATTTAATTTTCGTATTTCTTTTCTTTTTTATTATTATTTTATTCCATTCCATTTTGTTATATTCTTCCTTACGTTTTCCATATTAACTGTTTGTACTAGACGAGTTGCTTTAATTATATTCCAATGTATTTTACTTTCATTTTTCTTTTGCTGTTTTATTTTCATGTTTTTAGTGTCGATTTTATTATGCTAATATTATTATTTTTTGTACTATGTTAGTATTCTGTTGTTTATTACTTTTTGTTAAATTTTCACTGTTTGTATACTTTGTGACATGGCAGAGTAAGAGAAGGCCCTATGGCCTTAACTCTGCCAGTATAAATAAAGAATTATTATTATTATTATTATTATTATTATTATTATGCTCCATATACGCGTACGACAAACTGGTGTGAAGGGTAGTAGTATCTCCTAAGATTATTTGTCAAATTTAACCATTTATCTTAGGCGGAAGTCTAAAATTTCATATTTTGAGTAGATGAAAATATTCTTCTTTGTTGATATATGAGTAGGAAATATTGCCAAAATCGTTCGACTAGTGTGAAAATGATAAAAAGCCAAGTCAAGTTTTCCTTTCACCAGATTTTATTATTTCCTACAGATAAAACTAACGGTATAAAATGTTGTTAAGGGTAAACAGACGCGAAATTGTGACAAAAATGGAAATATTTTTATTGCTTTAATACATAGTGCATACTTTTCTATATTAAATACTGACATATTTTGTTTGTCGGAAGGACCTAAGTGGTCTTTAAAATTAAAAAACCATAGCGCTGCGGTATGTCCCACTCCCCCTTTCAGTAGCCATTTTGGAGTGTATGTGTTATAGAAAGTTTCTTGGAATTTAGACAGTCAAACTATCTGACCAATGCTAGGAAGGTTGTGGCTTACTACTTACTTATGTATATGGAGAACATTGATTGCACTGTATCAGGTGAGATAGCAGATAAATAGTAATATAACTTTACACGTCGTTTTCCGTAACTTACATTTTACAATGCTTATGTACCTAATTCTCTGCAACCATTAGGAGTAAGAATATAAAATTTTACACACAAGCTTACAATTGTATTATCTGTAACAAAATTCAACATTTTGATTTGTTAATATTTGTGAGTTTTATATATTACAAAACTTAGAAAAACATTTAAAAAAAGTGTTTCATACCTAAAATATATGTTTTAAATAATATGAAGCTTTAATAAAATATTCGGTTGTAGGGAAATGTTGCTTTACGTATTGGTAACACATGTGCAAAGTTTTAGGTTTATTGCTTTAACAAATTTTTAGAAAAAGGTATATCATTTCTTATTTTCTTTAATTTAAAATTTGAAGAATAAAAACCATTTTTCATAAAATTCTGAAAAAAAAAATGAAGGCAAAGAATACCCTGTTCTAAATTATTTCAAATTTCAAGGTCATATGTCCAAAAATGTGAAAATTATAGGCAATTCAGTAACGATGTTATTTCTCATTCGTATGTTCCATTAGTCAAGAACAATGATACATTGCTTTAGACATCGTCAATGAACAGTCGGACTAGAATAGTATAGGCCTAAGCTACTGATGTTCGAATCCAGGTGCTCTTGTATAGAAGGGATTTACAACTAACCAGTCATATAAACAGGCTTGAAACTTTTCCGGGCTTATTTGATGATTAAGATGATGATGATGATGATGATATAATAATTATTTATTTACTTATATTTAATGTGCCAGTGGCCAATTACAGTTCAGGACAGGGACAATATAACAAAAACATTAGCAATGATATAAATTACAATAAAAGTACAATAGATTATTATTAAAATAATAGCAATTAAATAAAATGATAATTGCATACAAAAGAATGGAATCATATAAATAGTATTACGAAGATATACAAAATGACGAGAATAATATTATAATACGTAACTAAACAAAAGGCATAAAATTATAACAAATGACATAAAACTCCAAAAGTATACACTACACATTAAATGGATCAAAGTTCAATCCATGCAAATTAGCATATTTTATACATCTGCAGACCGGAGAAAGAGATTTAGGGCCATATTCATAGACTAGCGCGGGCTTCCGGTGGATGGTCAGCGAACTAACATTTTTCGTATTCATAAACCAATGTCAGCGATGTGATATGATATGAATCTGTACAAGTAACCAGTAGATAGCCGGGGCTAGTTTAGCACGCTTGTAGCGCGGGCTAGCGAAATGTCTATGAATAGCACTCTTAGACTTTCTATTATAAACATTTTTATGAAATCTTAAACCCTTAGCAGGAATACGAAGACTGATATTGCTTATGAATGATTCACAATCAATATCACCCTTAATGACTTTACGAAAAGATAAGTAATCAAGATCTTGACGTCTGGTAAATAAACTACAGGAATTAAAATATTTGCAGTTAATCTCAAATTTATAATCGGAATTAGGTAAAACTCTGTAAGAACACAAGGAAATAAATTTTCTTTGCATAATAATAATAATAATAATAATAATAATAATAATAATAGCAGCAAAACAAAATGTATTACAAGGGTTTCGCAGTTAAACTATGGGTTAAAAGAGCTTACGCGGTAAACAAAGTTAGAGAGACAGGCGACATTTCGGAAAAGACTTTTTCTGCGTCAGGGATACACAAAATATGTATTTCCGTGAAGTATATCGTCATCAATTTCATTACGGAATGTCAATTCTTTTCCTTCATATATCATAAAATGAGAAAATAAATGGTTAATAATAATAATAATAACTGATTTACCGGAATGAAAAGAGAAACACAAGGACGAACAGACTGCAGCAGGCCTTGATATATATGTGAGTCAGGATTTCGTCGCATTGTGAAGGATGGATTACTGGGTATGACGCTCCCAGCTACATGTACGTCTGTGAATGTGCTTCCATCCAGGAGAGAGAAACAATTAATTGAAGGTGTTCTGTCGGGGATAATTGGCGCCCGGTCCCGGGTTCTCGCAACCCGAGGCCCTCAGATTTATAGAGCAAGGAGGAATTAAAACCCAGCACGGTCTGTTATTATTCCCGGAGTATTATTTTCAATTAGGGGCAGAGCTCCTATAGTTAACCTATGCAGTAAGGAAGATTTAAAACGCACGATCTGTTGCGCACTTCATTTGTTTGGGTACAGCAACGCGCATATGTAATAGCACGTCTCAAATATACATTCCTCTCCCACTCCTCACGACTGACTCTAAGGAAGGAGGGGGGGGCTAGTGCCGGGATTAATGCCAGGCAACCAGTTCAGTAAGTGAAAAGACATGATACGACATGATTTATAAAATGGGGAAGGCGAGCAACATCATCATTATCTTTATTAGCATCATCATCATCACCATCATCATCTCCCTTCAATTGTTTCTTTCTTCTAGTCGCGGAATGTATGACAAATTTGATTTCAGATTTCTCATTTTAAAAACAAATCTTTCTTTTCGATATGTATTCCTAATTCGCAATTCGCATTTTTTAAAGTAGTGACCCTACAGTTCTTTTCGAGACTTGCAAGAGCCAACCGCAAGATGTCCATAAGGAGAAACAATTCATCTATGAACCAACAATCGCATATTATCAAGAGAAATATCAGTTGCAATAGATAGAAGTAATAACTTGATGGTCGGAGCAAGAGGATTCATCCCGAAGCAGTTTGTTGATTTTTGCAAGGCTTTTCATTTGCCATCAACTATAATTACCATTGTTTGTTTACTTGTGTTGAAAGGTTCGATTGCATTGTTAAGAAATCACCTCAGATTGCGCTGTAATTTATTTTTCTTTCTCTTTCTTGGATTGGTTTTTATATTCATAACAAATTATCTATGTAATATGTACTACTCAACATTTTGTTTTGTAAATGGTAGACTTTGTCTTCTAGACAATCCTTGTTTAGGAAAAGTGTTTGATAATGATGATGATGATGATAATAATAATAATAATAATAATAATAATAATAATAATAATATCGAGTTTCGTTCCTTTAATATACCTTCGTCATTTCATATTACATTCAAGCCTATTTTTGTTTTTGTTTTTTTTTTTTTTTTCGGAGAAGGATAATAACTAAACATTAAGAAATGTGTGCAGATATGAACACACAAAGAAAGAAAGCAAGAAGAAATACAAAATATGAATGTTTTTAATTGGTTTATTTTACGGCTCTTTATAAACTGCTATGAAGGTGATAATCATGGTGAAATGAGTGCAGAATGCAGCGCCAAAAATTACCCAACATTTACTCTCAAATTGGTTGATAGAAAACACCTGAAAAACCTCAACCAGGTAACTAGTCCCAACCAGAATTTGAACCCGGGTCTGCTCGTTTCACCGTCAGACATGATAACCATTACTCCACAGCGGTGGACAGTATGAATGTTAGAAACTGATTTCAGGTGTAGAAAGAAGAAAGAAAGATTAATAGAGGAGTGTATGGAGCATACAGTATAAACAAATGGATGCATAAATAGATAAATAGATAGGTACCAGTAGATAAGTTGATGCATGAAAGATAGGTAGATAGATATGTACCAATAGATAATGTTGATGGATGAAAGATATGTAGATATGTTGATGGATGAATGGGTAGATAATTGTTTGAGGATGATAGTCTGCAAGATTGATGGATGAATAAATAGGTAGATGAATGAATTGATAGATAAGTTAGGTGGGTAAGGTAGGTTAGGTAGAGTAGGGTAGAGTAGTTGGATAGACACATAGACAGGTGAATGGATAGGTGTATGAATGGACTGGTGGATGGAAAGATGGATAAGTCGATTGAAGTATGGATGGATACGTAAGTAGGTGGTGGATGAATGGTAGATAAAAGGATGGACGAATAGGTAACTTGGATGTAAGAATGGATGGACGGATGGATTGATAGGTAGATTTTTGAATAGATGATTATGTTGGTAGTTGACTGATTGGATTAATGTGTAAATAGATTGATGGTTAGATACGTAGGTGAATGGACTTATAAATAGGCAGGATTGAAGAATTGAAGAATGCATGAACGCATAAATAATTCGTTTGTTTTATGGGGAAATTGATGGATGGATAGATATGGGAGAATGGACGAATAGATATATGGGAGAAAGAATGAATGAATAAGTACATATTTTTATAGTTGGACAGATGATAAATGGACTGGAGGATGGGAGATAGGTCGATGGGTGCTGGATGGAGAAGAAGAAAGGTGAAAAGAGAGTATTATTAACCATACTAAAAGAAACATTTAAACTCGAGAAAAACAAAAATTATAAAGAATACAGGGTGAGTCATGAGTATGTTTGGAAAACGCGTGAGCGTGCTCATGGATAAAACACAATAAGGAAATTTTACGGAAAATGCTCATTTTCTGGGAAAATGAACAATTCCAAAAGTGATAGATTGGACGCGGTGGGCCAGTGTCTTGGCCACCCAGATCATCCGACTTCACCCCATTTGATTTTTATCTTTGGAGTCATTTGAATATTATCGTCTGTGCAACACCAGTGAATGATGCAGAGGAGTTATTGTAACGTGTTCAAAATGCGTGCCAATTGATTCGTGACGACAACGTGATGTTATGAGCGACTTCGCCAGTCATGTGTATGTCGTGCTCAGGCATGTGTAAACATGTGTAATCATTGGGCATCTTTTATAAACATGAAATGACGATGCCATACATCTTTAAACCATACTTTTGTGTTGATTACTTTATTTCATTAAGGAACACGCTCACCAAGTTTCAAAATTTGTACTTATGACAGAATCAAAACAAAAAGAATAAACATACTTTGGCAGGTACTTCTGAAATAAAGTCAGCATTTAAAACTATTTTGTCCATATTTCCAGAAACTAAGCATTTTCCGTTAAATTTCCTTATAAGGAATTTTCCGTGTGTTTTATCCAGGAGCACGCTCACGCGTTTTCCAAACATACTTTTGAGTCATCCTGTACATGAAAAAGCTTCAGAAAATGACAGTAAGACAGAAATCACGACCCGAAATTCCGTAGACACTATCTTTTTTGGGCGAGTAGATGCAATTTTAATCCAAGGAAAAAAAATTTGAACCATTCGCTTGTCTTGAAATTAATTTTGCACAAATTTGTATCAAATAGCTATTCGTAAGAGTATATCGCGAAAATTTTTGACGATATTTTCCTATCTACAAATACCACCATTTAAAATTGAGGCGCTCAGCGCACAAATGGCCTAACCTACAAAATTTGCATATTGAGTTTATTGTTTTAAAGAACTCCCCATATTGTTCTCTTCAAAGTGTAAATCGACCTAATCGTCATTCCAAGTTTTTAATGAGATTTCAGCACAATTTCTGTTTGTGTATCGCATTTCGTGCACTGTTACAAAGAGGTAAAGTGGAAATATAATTTTGTATTTTGTGTGCAAAAACATCAAGAATGATGCCTGGTTCTACTGAAACTTCTGTAAAATTGAGTACCAAGTCTTTAGGAGGGTTAAATGCTGTCGGAACGTGTTGCCGACCATACCACTTTATTCCAATACCGCTGTTATGAAATCCTCGAGATCTATCATGTCCTTTGTATGCCTTCATGATATGAGTCGTTCAGAGCAAAAGTGGTGTAAGTCAAAATTGGGTAATGAGGTTTAAAGTAAAAATTCTGTAAAATACAGCGTAAAGTAACATTTAATATGGCCTTCTTGCTATCCACTAACTACTAATAGTTTAAATAAATTGAATAATAATTGCTACTTTACGCTGTATTTTACAGAATGTTTACTTTAACCCTCGTTACCCATTTTTGACTTACACCACTTCTGCTCTGAACGGCTCATATACAGGGTGATTCACGAGGATTTACCGTCAGTTACAGAGCTTATTTCCGAAGACATTTTGAACAAAAAATGTCATAGAAACATATGTCGTAATCACAATAATTTCAGAGTTACACTAATTTGAACTTCTTTGTAAAATACCATTAAAAGAATATTACAGATAAAGAATGAACTGTCCAGGAGTATCATTTCCTTAATTAGCTAGTCTTCTGAAGCTAAAAATGTGTTGTGAATTCCATAGTTGCTTCGTACAAATATTTTTTTTACGATTTTTAACTACAAAGTTATATTTTTCTTACGCATTTATTCTAACAATTGTTGCAAATCACGCCATTCTTATAAATTCTTTAAGACTGTAGATTAGAATGCATAATTAAACTGTAAAGAATCAAGTTCCTGAAGTTGTATGATTTATAACAATTTTTGTTATAGGGGGGAGTCGGGTAGTATCGGACATCGGGTAGTATCGGACAATGCGTTTCTTTCATCTATCACCATATGGTAGTACCTGAATGACATGGTTACATTTTTCTATGCGACATCACAGAAACGTGACCATGTCAATCAGGTACTATCATCGTGTGGTAGATGAAAGAAACTCACTGTCCGATATTACCCGATGTCCGATACTACCCGACTCTCCCCTAAGTACATAAGAATGAGGTAATTTTTAGCTAAACATTGAAAAACAAAACCTGTAAAAAGCAATTAACAAAACATTTTTAGCTTCAGAACACTAGCCAATTAAATAAATGATACTTCTGAATAGTTCATTATCTATTTATAATATTCTTTTACCCTCAAAACGAAACAAAAAATAGATTTTACTAAGAACTTCAAATTAGTATAATTCTGAAAATATTGAGATTAGTACAAATGTTTATATGACATTTTTTCCTCAGAATGTGTTCGGATATAAGCTCCGTAAGTAGCAGTAAATCCTCTTGAATCATCCTGTATAAAAGAGAATATCTTTTTCTTTTTTACTTTAGTTGGTATAACTTCGAAAGCGAAATGCAAATAAATGCTTCAAAGTGCTGTAATAAGTGACGGGGAGGATATATTCTCTGGAATACACATGAAAGACCTTTTCTTTCCCCTTTCATCTTTTTAACGAGAGGGCTGGTGTAACTGTAAAAAGTCTGTCGTATATTATAATTTGTAGAGACGTAGTATCTGAGAATACCTTTTGGAGGAATACATTTTCGCAATGAAATTTTCGTCTAGAATATGAGGGCTGGTATAACAGTAAAAAAACAAATGAACTCTGTAATTCGAAACGTTGGAATTACATTACTAAAAACTGTAATGCTGGGTCGTGAATAATCAAATGTCCCATCTAACAACCTCAAATGAATATGCATGCATTTTATTTCCGGAATAGGGAAGGGTCATAACCAGAGAGTATAGAAGCACCAGTCGTATATTCTGATTACCAACTGTGTAGCTATAATCTTTGCTGGATTAAGAAATATGCAGGTCTAATCCTTTGTTATTATCGTGTAATAACATGGCTAATTGTTGCTTTCTCTGTTGATAATATAACGTTACTAACACACATAGGAATTAAATGACATATAATTGTAAATTTTAATGATCGTAAAGTAAAGTTGGTAACACGTGTGCGTATATAAAGCGGTAATATTATCGTTGTAAATGATAGAGTTGTCGGCGCTAACTGTCAGAACAAATGAGAAACGACTGCGTCTCTTGGTGTGGCGGTTGGCAGAGTAACGCAGAGAAACAGATAAAAAAAAAGAATAAATTATGCAAGTGAAATGCGGTTTTGTCATTCTGAATGTACACAATAAGAATATGAATCGTAATTTTACATTTATAAATATTTCATAGTTGCCGATATGAGCTTAATGAGCGTTTTTATAGCGATGGTCGTCCAGAAAGTAATGACCGTTTGGTTATAAACATTGGAAAAGTACAAAAAAAAATTATGAATACAAAATTTTATTGCAAAAATACATTATGACATTATTTTTCCATGTAGCCTTCATGGCGTTTACCATAGCGAGAGACAAGCTTATGAATATCTGGCTTGTCATAGAAGTCCTGCTCCTGTGAATTTAACTAGTCTTAAAATAGTAGCTTCACTGTAATTTCGACGTCAGATCAATGCGCCTATCGCCAGAACATTTTAGGCCTGTATTCTTATTGTACGAGATTCAAAATATAAGCGGTAGTGTCCAGATTTTATGCATAAACACGCTTACAGTGCCTCATATCGAAAAAGTGATTTGAACAGATCATCTGTCTACCCGTCTTCCATTTTGTTCCCATTTCCAATCATCTCTGCCTACTTTTTTTTCCTCCATAAATCAACTTCTCTATTTTCTCTTTCTTCTTTCTGTCTTCACCTTTTCTTCTTTCTGTTTTCTTTTTATTCATTTAATTTATTTCATAACTGCTTTATTTATTCTTTGTCCCTTATCTCTTATATTTTTCTTTATTCCCTTTCGCTTTTCTGTTCTCATTTATTTATTTCCTTCCTGTTTCATTTCTCGTTGCCAAACTTCCAGAACGGCCCCGAGGTTCACTCAGCCTCCTATAAAATTGAGTACCGGGTCTTTCCCGGGGGTAAAAGGCGGTCAGAGCGTGGTGCCGACCACATCACCTCATTCTAGTGCCGAGGTCATAGAAAGCATGGGGCTCTACCTCCATGTCCTCTAAGTGCCTTCATGGCATGTTACGGGGATACCTTTACCTTTTACCTGTTTCATTTATGTCTTTATACATTTTCTTCTTTTCTTAATTATTAACAAACTTTTACTCTCCTTCTCCCTCTCTCTTTCTTCTCACTTCCCCCCCTCTCTCTCTCTCATCTCCCTCTCCTCTCTCTTCCTCTCCCGCTCCGTCTCACCTTTCCTTCCCTCTTACCGTCCTCCATCCCCCTCCCCTCTCATCACCCCTCTATCACTCCTTTCTCTCTGTCTCTGATGTGATAGGCCTACGTATAATTTTGAGCTACAACAGAGGGAAAAAATGTAACATTTTCACATTAAAAGTTTACTCTGACGTCACTCGTAGTACTATGGAAGCAGAAATGTAAATTTAACTTGATGCCTGGTGATCTTTCACACAGTCTGTGGCGCTCCATTCTGTATTAAATGTCAGAAGTAGGCGAAATAGGGAAAGGAGTACGTCAAGGATGTCCCTTATCACCTACCCTGTTCAACATCTAGGCCTACTTGGAAAATTTAATGAACTGTTTTCAGAACATGGGAGGAGTGATAGTAGGAGGAGTAAAATGAAGTGCATAAGATATTCTGATGATATGGCGTTGTTAGCAGAGGAGGAGATGATACTAAGGGATATGCAAATGGAGCTACATGACAGCTGTGAACAGTATGAGATGAAGATAAATGCAAACAAGACGAAGAGCATGATCGTAGGAGGAAAAGTAAAGAAGGTGACCTTGCAAATTGTAAATGAGGCAGTAGAGCAAGTGGAAGCTTGAAATACTTGGGGTGTATTATAAGCAGTAACATTAGCTGCTGCCAGGAAGTCAAAAGGAGGATAGCAATGGCAAGGGAAGCTTTTAATAGAAAAAGGAGCATCTTCTGTGAACCTCTGGAAGAAGAACTAAGAAAGAGACTAGTGAAGTGCTTTGTGTGGAGTGTGACATTTTATGTGGCAGAAACATGAACATTATGATGAAGTGAAGAGAAGCGACTAGAAGCATTTGAAATCTGGAGTGGGCTGACAAAATAAACGATGCTGTGCTGGAAAGAGTGAGTGAAGGAAAAGTGATGCAGAAACTGATCAGAAAGAGAGAAAGAAATTGGCTGGGTTGCTGGTTGAAAAGAAACTGCTTACTGAAGGATGCAATGAAAGGAATGGCGGACGGGAGAAGAGTTCGAGGGAGAAGAATATATCAAATGATAGACGACATTAAGATATAATATGGCTCGTATGCAGAGACTAAGAGGAAGGCAGAAAATAGGAAAGACTGAGAATGCTGGGTTTGCAGTGAAAGACCTGCCCTTAGGTAGAACACTATGAATGAATGATTTCAATAATAGTAATATAAGCCTACATAGATGGACAAAAAACATTGTGTCACTGGCCTGCATGTTCATTATTTTCCTTATTTCTTCACTTTAATCAGTTTATAGCTTTCTTTCATTCTCTCTTATTTTACTTACTTTTTGATTTCGTCTATTTGTTCTCTTCTATCTTCAGGTTTTGATTACACCAGTTTCCTTGTTTTCGCATCGTTATTCATTTGTTTTCTTCCAGTCCCTATCTCTTCATGCTCTGTTTTCCTCCCTGCCTCACAAAGTCAGCCTTTACTTTCTATAGTTTCTTACTTATTCATCTTCACATTGAGAAACTCTCGTCTAGAAGTCGCATTGAAAGGGGACAGTAGAAGGAGTTCTGTCCTCCCGCGCTCTTTTTTTTTTTTAAGTAGCATTTTATGATGATTTTATGATTGTTTGCGCCAGCATAGGACACCAATATAATCCCCTGATAAGCCTGAACTCTTCTCTGAACAAGAGCGGCATAAGTGCAACAAAATGTGACTTGTCCAGTGACGAAAGGAATTTTTGTTTTCCCAGACTTTTGTACATAATTTCAAAACGGACTGAAAACTAAGCAGTCCCCCTTTGAAATCTTGATTAACTCTGTTGTTCAACTCTACAAATCTCATTAATCTGGAACCTAGAAACCTACTCATGTCAACTACAATATCCATAAACTACTTGCAAATTTTATTAATACTGTATATGTCCTCTTTTTTTATTTTTCTGCTAATTGCACAACGCTTATTACTTAAAAATGTAGTTCCCATGTTGGTCTTAATGAATGGTTTCTTCCGAGGTTTTCCCCAGCCGTGGGACTGAAGCCGGATGGTCTATGGCGAGTCCTCGGCATCACTTCATTTCCCCCTTTGATTTGATTACCTGGTTGGGTTTTTCCGAGGTTTTCTCCAACATAAAGGCAAATGCCGGGTAATCTTTTGGCGAATCCTCGGACCTCACCTCATCATTGCAGAAAATTACTACACTGTAAAACTGTAAAAATTGTAAAATATTGTAAAAATTTGTAAAAATTGTAATTGTAATATTATAATTTTGACTTGTTCCACATCTTAAAGCTTCATTGCTCATGTAAGATCTATGGAAGATAATAAATGAATGAATGAATGAATGATGAATTGTAATGTTTGTTCACAATACCGAATGGAATGAAAAGAGATCGGAATTGTTCGCTAAAAGCTATATACGAAAGTCTGAGAAGGTAATTGTTATTGCGATTCCACAAATGTCACTTTAAAATACACTCATTATTCCGAAACGATAAAATTATAATACTTAGGCCTACTTACTTACAAATGGCTTTTAAGAAATCCGCAGGTTCACTGCCGCTCTCACATAAGCTTGCCATCGGTCCCTATCCTGACAAGGATTAATCCATTCCTTACCATCATGTCCCACATCCCTCAAATCCATTTTAATATTATCTTTCCATCTATGTCTCTGCCTCTCAAAAGGTCGTTTTCCTTCCGACCTCCCAACTAACACTCTATATGCATTTCTAGATTCGCCCATACGTGTTACATGCCCTGCCCATCTCAAACGTCTGAATTTAATGTTCCTAATTATGTTAGGTGAATACAATGCGTGCAGTTCTGCGTTGTGTAACATTATTATTATTATTATTATTATTATTATTATTATTATATTATTATTATACAGTTCTGGTATTTGGAACGTAACTAGTCTTTATAGAACAGGAGGGGTAATATTAGTATCAAAAGAACTAGCTACATTTAGAATAGACTTAGGCCTAGTGGAAGTACAGAATGTTAGGTTAGATGAGAATGGAATATCACAAATAGGAGATTACTTGTTGTATTATGGTGAAGGAAACAATAATCACCAATTAGGAACAGGATTCTTCGTTCATAAAAGAATAAAATCAGCAGTAAATAAGGTCGATCAGTGACAGGTTATCTTATTTAGTACTTGAGGGTAGATGGTGCGATATCGTAGTTATAAATGCTCACGTTCCTACAGAAGTCAACTTTACGACATCAAAAAATTTAATTGTCAAAAGTACAACATTCCCCCATAAGGATATACATAAATATACGTAGACTTCTCCAGATGGATTGACACACAGCCAAATAGATCACATTTTGATAGATAAACGGAGACATACTAGTATAGTAGACATTCGAACATTCAGGCGGGGGGGGGGGGACAGACCGTAATTCTGACAATTATTTGGTAATTGGAGAATTAAGAGAGACTATCAGTAGCCAAGCGAGTAGAACAACAAGTTAATGTTAGTAAATTTAATATTCTGAAATTAAAGAACGAGGAAATTAAGCAACATTATCAGATCGAAATTTCGAATAGGTTTGCCATATAGAGACTGGATTAATCTTGCACAGGATAGGAACCGATGGCGGGCTTATGTCAGGGCGGCAATGAACCTACGGGTTCCTTAAAAGCCATTTGTATATATGCATATGTATGTATATATTATTATATAGGATAGTTATTAATGCAGTAATAATAGTAATGATTTACATAAAATGATATTCAAGCAAGGAAAGACAAGAATTGTTATTGCAAAAGAAACTGCAATATAATGCAGTAATTAACAAATATAACAAAACTAGTGGCTTGTGCAGCAAATGCTGCAAACTAAGTTCATTAGACGTTCAAATAAACATTTTTCAGATTTATTTTTAATGAAGAATACCAGACATTCTGAAAGTTATTTGCTTCCATAATAATGAAACATATTCTCTCTCGAGCCAATACTGAAGAGAACCACGCATATAAATATCTACACCACACCGCCATTAAATATATGAAAAAGATCCAATCCCACTTGATTAATAACTATAAAAATATTTGATTTTTAATAATATTATTATCTTACTTAGGTTTTATACCTTTCAGTAACATATACTTTATATACTATATAGCCGCCACTGAGTAAAATATAGAAATCAAAATCTAATTTAAGTTATTCTCTACATCTACTTATATAACCCCAAAACATTTCACTTTCATATCATCAATATAGCATTAATATGTATAATTAATGAAAAATAGTCACATCATGGCATTAACTACAACAATATTTAATTTCTAATGGTAATAATGCCATCAAACCACCTCAAGTTTTGTAGTTTTTAATATCCAATACACAGCTGTACCCAGAAAATTACACACCACAGAATCGAACCTGTAAATTATTTTTAGGAAGTTAAGTTTTTAATAACCAATTTAATTTGAGCTCTAAATATGTCAGCATTCTTGGAGATCATGGCCTTCGTGTAATATTGTTTACTGTAGTGTGTGTTTTGTTTTATTCTGAAATGCAATTAGCTAGTTCTCAAAACTGACGACAGATGGATTTTGTAAAATAGGAAAATTATGTTGAAAAATTGACATTTCACTGAAAACTACTATTTTTCTGAAAAACTTTGTGTTCCAAGCTTCAAAATGAGGGGTCATTTATTAAAATCCGTTCAGCCGTTTTTCCGTAATTTCCATTACCAGTTCAAATTGTGTGTGTGCGTGTGTGTGTGCGTGTGCGTGTGCGTGTGTGTGCGCGCGTGCGCGCGCATTTTTACATACGTAATCTGTGGGATGCATGCCCCTTGAGTTAACACAGAGTACCCCTGGGGTTACGCGTACCATAGATTGAATACCACTGGTTTAAGAAGTACCTTTCTAAATACTAACGTGGTGTTACTCCAATTCTTTTAATACTTTCCTAATAACACTGATTAATATCAAATCTTGAAATCATATTGAATTGCTTATATTTGACAATTTTTAATCATTTAACATTTATATTCACGTTATTGTCCAATAGTGTGAGAATGGCTTTGGAACCAAGACACCAGAGGAAAACCCACCCAAGAGATTATTTTATCTTCTCAGAGACTACAGATTATGATGGGACTCGAAATTAGATCTCATTTCGTGTTAAGCTACGGTTAGACATAAAATGTTAATGGGGTCAGCATATTGTTATCTCTTTCCGTCTTTATAGACAGGAGTAGAAATGTGTGTTTGTATTTGAACGGTTCTTACACTAAAGGATCCATTGAGTTCGTAGCGGGAAACCACAGTCAGCTGTATAATAATGCCATAACGCCAGCGTTTTAAAGGATATTAACCCTTATGGCTCGCTCCACCGACCCCGCAAACCCGCAATACAGCAAAAGAAAATAACCATTTTTCCCCCGCTAAGATACTATAACTTTATATTACCATGTACAGGCCGGAACGAAAATTTGCTCTTGTTCATATCTCGAGAAAATGAGGAAAAGACATTATTCTGCAAAGAAACATATATCGTCATCACTGTTAGAATTCCCCATATGCTTTAATTCTTACTACAGAAGTGCCATTCTTAATAAGCAGGGCTTTGGAATAGGAAGACATTTTTGTTGGAGTCAAGGATTCCACTTCGATACAAAATATTTTAAGGATTATTATTTTTTTAAATAAATCTTTTTCTCTTGAATATGGGGCTGTCTCAGTCTTAAAAAGATCCTGTGAGTTTGAGTCAGTACGGGGCTAATATTTTTGTGAGTTTTCATGTAATTCTAGAAATCGTTTTCTTCTGTAGTCTGCAGTAAAAATCACTCTTACAATTGAGTAGAAGTTATATATAGCCTGCAGACACAAGTAATTACATTGAAATGTCTTGCCTTGTCATTTATCATTACTATAACCATAACATTGTTATTTTATATTGAGATTTTATGAAATTTAGTAATCTGAGTGCGAAACGGAGCCAAACTGGAAAATTTGAGTGGAAATTTTATATGATAGTCTCGAATTTGGCTTCTTGAGTGGAAGTCAGTTAAGGAGTATTGAATTTAGGTTGTTGAAATGGATAATTGAATGGGAATATTGAGTATGTCGCAAATTGTAGTTTTAAGTGAGAGCAGAGTGAATGCTTTTAATAGGAAGCTGAAGTTAGTCTTTATTGGAGGCTGAGACAAGGGTTGATTGGAATTTGGATGAGGGTTGATTGGAATTTGGATGAGGGTTGATTGGGGATCGGGACGAGGGTTGAGTGGAGATCGGGTCAAGATTTGATTGGGAGTCGGGACAAGGGTTGATTATAATTCGGGGCGAGGGTTGATTGGGGTGGGAACAAGGGTTGATTGAGGATCGGGACAATGGTTAATTTGGAGTCGAGACAAGGGTTAGTTGGGAGTCGGGATGAGGGTTGATTGTTATTCGGGACGAAGTTTAATTGGGGATCGGAACGAGGTTTGATTGGGGATCGAGACGAGATTTCATTGAGGATCGGGACAAGGGTTGATTGGAAGTGGAGACAAGAGTTGATTGTTATTCAAGACGAAGGTTGATTGGGGTCAGAACAAGAGGTGATTTGGAGTCGGAACGAGGGTTGATTTGGAGTCGGAACGAGGGTTGATTTGGAGTCGGAACGAGGGTTGATTTGGAATCGGAACGAGGGTTGATTGGGAGTCGGAACGAGGATTGATTGGGAGTCGGAACGAGGGTTGATTGGGAGTGGGAACGAGGGTTGATTCGGAGTGGGAACGAGGGTTGATTCGGAGTGGGAACGAGGGTTGATTCGGAGTCGGAACGAGGGTTGATTCGGAGTAGGAGCGAGGGTTGATTCGGAGTCGGAGCGAGGGTTGATTGGGAGTCGGAACGAGGGTTGATTGGGAGCCGGAACGAGGGTTGATTTGGAGCCGGAACGAGGGTTGATTTGGAGCCGGAACGAGGGTTGATTGGGAGCCGGAACGAGGGTTGGTTTGGAGCCGGAACGAGGGTTGGTTTGGAGCCGGAACGAGGGTTGGTTTGGAGCCGGAACGAGGGTTGGTTGGGAGTCGGAACGAGGGTTGGTTGGGAGTGGGAACGAGGGTTGATTAGGAGTCGGAACGAGGGTTGATTCGGAGTGGGAACGAGAGTTGATTCGGAGTCGGAGCGAGGGTTGATTCGGAGTCGGAGCGAGGGTTGATTCGGAGTCGGAGCGAGGGTTGATTCGGAGTCGGAACGAGGGTTGATTCGGAGTCGGAACGAGGGTTGATTCGGAGTCGGAACGAGGGTTGATTGGGAGTGGGGATGAGGGGCGTAGGACGTTTGGGACGGTTGTGTGTTCATTTACTAGAATAACAGAGGTCGTTTGGGATGGTTTATGTATTAGTTTATTTTAATAATGGAGATCGTTTGGGATCCGACAACACTCTTACATAAGCAACGCTAGTCGTATTAGTTTGTGGGGCGATAACCTTCAAGTGGAGGTTCATGCTATAGATTTATAGAACACTATTCATAAACATTCTTAGTGCGGGCTTCCGGTGGATGATCAGCGAACTAACGTTTTTCGTATTCATAAACCAGTGTTAGCGACATGATATGATATGAATCCTGTACAAGTAATCAGTCGATAGCCGGGGCTAATCTAGCACGCTCGTAGCGCGGGCTAGCAACATGTCTATGCATAACACCCGTACTGACTACACGAAGGGGCAGTGTTTGTATTGTGTTGACAATTTCAAAGTAGGTAAGGATGTGAATTTAAAGATGGAAAGGTGAAGTTTTTGTGTACGAACAGAAAATACAGTATAGTCCTAGTAGTGTGTAGCAACTTAAAACTTCCGAAAATTATAATTATGTATAGAGAGCTTAATCATCAACCCATTGCAACAGAGAAAAGTATTTAGATGTTATAAGTTCCTTCTGCCTAAAAGGAAAGGAAAGACACCAAAGAAAGAGAAGGGAAAGTTAGTAAACAAATTTAAAGAATATAACACTGACCGAAAATTTGAAATATACTTTGTTTCATTATGGTCCAAATTCGACTTAAATCTGGAAAATATAATAAAGTGATGGTAGTTCTCTGGGTTATATTTTTAATTTAGAAACAGCATTTTCAATCATCCCAGGGAATGAGTTACAGGTACCTGGCAGTTCCAAGTCTGCATAAAATGAGAGGGAAAATTTTGTTTCTGGATCCGTTCCGAAAGTCCTATTCGAAATGATGCGCAGGTAGGTAGGATCAATACGTTCAATATTAAACGCCCCAAACGATGCGCATTTAGGTAGGATAGTCCCAAACGTCCAATGCTGGGGATAAGAGACTGGATTGGGGCTAGGAGATGAACAAAACTAACTGCCGCTCTCGCTCGCTGTGTTCGTTGCATTTTTCTTTCGAGTCTCGTCTCGTCATTCTCGTGCGCTTCAAGTCTCGCTCATCCTTCTCGAAATAGCATTTGGTCTGCGTGGAAAGATTTCGTAACTTTGAATAACATACATCATTGAAATAAATAATATTATAAATGAGACAAAAAGAGAAAACAGAACAGTATCTTAGTTATAAAAATGTTCTGGTTCTATTATATGATATTACCTATGGCTATATAATTTGAAA
Organism: Periplaneta americana; assembly: GCF_040183065.1. NCBI lineage: Eukaryota > Metazoa > Arthropoda > Insecta > Blattodea > Blattidae > Periplaneta > Periplaneta americana. The sequence continues at coordinate 55,577,633 of NC_091118.1, read as the reverse complement.
AAATAAAAACAATTCTGAAATAAATTTGCATTTCTAATATAAACATAAAACATAACGTTAATATCTTGTTACTTAAGATTGCACACTTGATCTCAAACATATGAAAAGAAAATTCCACGACTTTTAATAAGGGCCTAGTAATTAAATAAAGATTGGGGAACGGATTATTATACACTGAAAGGTAGAGATGATGTTTCAAATAGGCTACTTGATTGTTTATACATATGTATAAAACAGTTGTCAAGTAGATAAAAGTTCAGTCAGGTATAAACAACTGTGGCAATTCAAGGCTGCTTGACGTTCGGGACTTCGGCAGTGATCAATCTCGGCGTCTCGAAACACTCACAAGCAGTCTTTACGTCAACGACGCGACGTATTGAACATTGTCGTGCGGGTTTTCGGCTTTGCGGGCGCTGTTAGTCTCGCTTTCTCGATCGTTGTTCATCTATAATTGGGACTTTTGAGTGAAAGTATGGAGTGGGAGCTTGGGTTCGGAGTCAGACTGGAATGTTAAATTGCAATCTTGTGTATGAGAGTGTGAATCTTGAATTACAATGTTGACAGTGATTATTGCATTGGAATCTCGAGTGTGGGTGGTGTCTTAAGTGTGAGTCTCGGATTGCATTTCACACCCAAGACCAATGATAAAGAGGAATTAATAACCAATAGGCTGCTCTGTAGCTACTATGGAATTTCATGGATACTTATTATGATCTGAATTTCTTTGAGCCGTGCGACATTTACTGTGTTGTACGTATTGATTGTTACAAAGGTTATAAAAGAATCAATACCAAAATGGTTAGAGACACTTTTGAAGAAGGAGACATTTAATGTAATTTTGTCACGTAGACATAAATAATCTGACGATTACAGTGTAGAAATTACTTCATTTCATAGTGCATACATAATTCTCGATTGAATTAAGTCATAGTTGTTAATAATTCATACGATAGTTCGGGGAAAATCGCTTTACACAGCCAGATAGACAGTTAAATCGCACGCAAATAAACCGATTTCCGGTATCACGGATGTCGAGGACGGGCATTATCGTTTAAGTCTCAGGATCGATATTTCGTATTACTTTTTCTATATTTAATATATATTTTTGAAACAATTCAACTGTGAAGTCCACTGGACCAATGTTCCGTAAATCGCTTATAGGTGTAATTTTATCAGTATATTGAAGGCTTCAGGTAATCTCTTATTGTTGAAATAATAATTATTACATAATTTTCGGATGAATTGACTAGTAGATATTGGACTTCATTCAATAGTGCGAAAAAAAAAATGTTCCCAGAGAACTAGACAGAGTTGTAATACAAGGAACATTGCTTTCTCTTGTATTTATGTTGAAAATATGCTTTCTTGTTTGGTTTTAGAAGTTTATAGGCCTATTTTGCGAAACTGCTTTACTTGATACAGAATGGGCCAAAGAAACGGAAGATTTTAAATAGTGAAATTAAACTTTAGATATGGTAAATTAGGGTCTGTTAGACAGTCGGACATGTTGGACACTTTGTACTTTAACGTGTTACCTCGCCACTTATGGGCACCACATTCTACTAGAGTCATTGACGGAAGTAGCCACGAGTGGTGATCACAAGTAGCGAGGTAACACGTTAAAGTACAAACTGTCCAACATGCCCGACTGTCCAACACATCCTAATGTACCCTATTGTATTAAATTAACTTTTATTATTATTATTATTATTATTATTATTATTATTATTATTATTATTATTATTATTATTATTATTATTATTATTATTATTATTACAACACATAAATTGCATTAAGGCCTACATTTATTTCATTCCTGATCATATTCACAAACCTCGTAAGAACCAATTCCTTAAAAATCTAAATACATTCCTCCGTCGATATAGGCGAAAGTCAATGTTTACCTACTTAGATATAACATACGGAGCAACTCCTCTGCAATCGGTAAATATCATGTTTAGGTAGAGCATGAAAATCGAGGAATATTATGGACAGTAAAAATCGATCATACGGGAATGGATATTTAACAGTTGTTAATTCATTATAAAAAGTGAATCTGGTGCAACGTTAATATAGACTATGTATCATATGTTTATGGATGGATGGATGGATGGTTGGATGAGTGGTTGAGTGGGTGATGGATAGGTAGATAAGTAAATAAATATACACCATGTCACACTTACAGGAATCGAGAAATTAATGCTCACCATTTAAAATCAGATGAAGATATCGTTGTGATTTACATCTGACAAGATGCAGAAACTGTCCAAGTTTATGCACCAATGGTTTAAAAACAGTTGCATGTTCATGCGCATGCGCACTAACATGTATCTTGGAAACAAGCCTGGTGCCATTCAGTAGAACATTCCGCCATTGGACCATTCTCCTTCATCGAGACGACAATCAAAGGGAATGTGTATCTGGACATGTGCAGAACTTTAGTTGTTGATCAACTCCCCAGGATCGGTTTTTCAACAACAAGGAGAACCCTTCCTGGCCAGCTAGGTCACCCGACTTGATGCCCATTGACCTCTTTTTGGGGCTTTATGACGAATTTTGTGTACCAACGTGGTACAGTTGACTCTTTGGAAAAACTGAGACAACACATTATAAATGCAGCTGCGCTAATCACTCCACAAATATTATGGAATACTTGGCAGAAGGTTGAGTACCTTTTGAATGTCTTCAAGGTAGCTCGAGGCGCACACATCGAGTTGCACTGACCATTCTCCGGAACTCTGAGAATTTTTACATCAAGTTACACAAAAAGTTATGTTATAAAACCATTATTTATACTTTAAATTAGCACTTATTTCTCGATCCCTCTAAGCGGGACACGGTGTATAAGTAAATAAATAAATACGCAAATGAAAAATATATAAGCAAATAAAAATAAATATATGAGTGAGTGAATAAATGAATTAATACATATTATCTTAACTTCTCCAGCAATATCCTTAATATTTGCGCCGTTTTCAAGCCGTTGTATAATATTTACTTTGTCAGAAATACTAGAACGTGAACGTGTTTGTGACATGATGCCTTACCGGTATGCGGGGGCTTGGATTCTGGTCACAACAAACCACGTTGTACTGTATTGTGCTGCTTTCTTTAGACTCAAAGCAATCTACTAAATCGACGGAGCAGTGTACGACTATCACAATAACATCCAACATAGAGCATAAACATTTCATGCAGTGATAGCGATCCTTTGAATCCACAGTCACTTTTTTGAGGGGGATTATATTGCCAATGTAGCTTTCTGCGGTTTGTTGCATTAGAATTGTCGATTAGAGAAATGATAGCACGTAAAAGAAGAGGCAAATCTTTTGTTAAACATTTAAGCAGAAGAAAATGGCAGAAAACTTTCAAGTGAAACCAATTTGGCATTCCCCCATTGATTTTCATGACTAAAATCTATTTAGCCTTGAAAGTCTGCAAGCTTTTCCATTTGGTGACCTCAAGTTGCTTTAGAATTAACGTAAATGGCATTTTGTACTCAGAGGCATAATGTGCCCCCAGAATGGGAACATAAGAGATAAGCACCTCTTTCTTACGTTTAAGAATAGATACTGATAATGATTTCGAACTAACGTTGATGTTTAATGTAGTGTTAACAATAGCATTTTATCTTTTATTCATTCTTTAGTAGAGCATGGGTTTGGCGGGCTGGAATTTAGGGATATATTTGAGATAACAAACCTGCAGCAGAACACACTGTGCAAGTAGACGCAATATTTCCTACTCGACAAAAATATTGTTACTTACGGGAAATAAAAGTTGAGTGCACGTCAGCTAATCGTTTTCGATACTGTTACATACGAGTTAAAACCTTGGATATTACGAACATAAAGGAATGAAGTTAAAGGTATACTTGAAAAGAAGTTATTACGAAGAATGTCTGTGTCCCTAAATGAAACCATTATCCTAGAATGGAGAAATATGTTACACAAGTTTTATAATCAACCAGATGTGAAAATGACCTGGATATTACGGAAAGCACTTTAAACGAAGTCACAGAGAATAATAATAATAATAATAATAATAATAATAATAATAATAATATCTTTAAGTCTATTAATTGATCTAAGATTATTTAATAAAACAAATACTTTAAATATGTAGGCTATACATGGATTTTCAGAATTTCAACCGGCCCATCGATATGATAATTTTTCAAGAGTGTCAATAAAGTGTTTTCAAAATTTGCTCACTTTGATTTATTACGCGGTTAATAAACCCCCATTTAGAGCCCTAGAATATGTATTTGTGTCAAAGGACGATGACTTAACTCGTTTTATATCAAGGCCTTTAGGTTTTTATTTTTTACGTTATGACCCTTGGTTTGTCCAAAAATTCAAACTATAACATTTTAGCCTTAATTTCCATGATATCTCATCATTTACAGATACAAAAACAAACAAAAAAGTATTTTCATATTTCCTGCCCCTTGATGATGATTAGCCCTGTAATGTTGGGGACCGATAGGATGCGTTCGGTGGTTTCAAGTTGACTGTCCGTTCACCAGTCAGTACTCTAGCATGCATAAACAGTGTATCTGCTGAATAATAATAATAATAATAATAATAATAATAATAATAATAATAATAATAATGTTCGAAGGTTGAAGGTTCTCAGGCGCATATTTTTGCAGCGGAATTTGGTGAGTGTTTTGAAGTGAATGACGGAAATATTATATGTAAATTATGTAATACAAACATACGAGATGACAAGCGATATTATATATAGATACATTGTAGCACAAGGAAAGAAAGGAGGAAACTGAAACCCACGAATAAATATGTGATAATTCTTCTGCATATAACGAAAGGTACATAAAAATATATCTTTGTAATGCTATGTAACGTAGGCCTATATTTAGTTTTAGAGCTCTACAGATTTGTTTATATGCACCTTATTATCCGCGTGGAGCAACAGTGACAAATATAAATGACACTCGGGAGGAGATTAAACGCAGAATAAATATGGGAAATGCCTGTTATTATTCGGTTGAGAAGCTCTTATCATCCATTCTGCTGTCCAAAAATCTGAAAGTTAGAATTTATAAAACAGTTATATTACCGGTTCTTCTGTATGGTTGTGAAACTTGGACTCTCACTCTGAGAGAGGAACATAGGTTAAGGGTGTTTGAGAATAAGGTGCTTAGGAAAATATTTGGGGCTAAGCGGGATGAAGTTACAGGAGAATGGAGAAAGTTACACAACGCAGAACTGCACGCATTGTATTCTTCACCTGACATAATTAGGAACATTAAATCCAGACGTTTGAGATGGGCAGGGCATGTAGCACGTACGGGCGAATCCAGAAATGCATATAGAGTGTTAGTTGGAAGACCGGAGGGAAAAAGACCTTTAGGGAGGCCGAGACGTAGATGGGAGGATAATATTAAAATGGATTTGAGGGAGGTGGGATATGATGATAGAGATTGGATTAATCTTGCACAGGAGAGGGACCGATGGCAGGCTTATGTAAGGGCGGCAATGAACCTTCGGGTTCCTTAAAAGCCATTTGTAAGTAGGTAAGTGTTATTCGCGTAATCGATCGCAGAACCAAGTTAATGTCCTCGTACTAGCTCACGTCTTCGGCCTATGTACCATACGCAGTTAACTTGTGTAATCGCTCCACAACATTACAAGCCTGATGATGAGGATGATGATGATGATGATGATGATATTTTACCTATTTATTTCAGTTTTAATGTTTATCTCGGCACTCGAATGCTATAAAAGTCACTAAAACTCTCTATATAGGTTGAGACCGGCTAAATTCTCAGACAATTTTGGTGAAAGATAGCCCAAGTTATCACAAAGTCATTTGTGTAAGTAAAATATTTCGAATAAAAAAATTCTCATCGTGTTATATACAAGCTTCAGCTTCGTTGTACTGTTCGTAAACGAGTTAAAGAATACGTTTAACAGCGTCGATTTGAGCGGAATGGTGTAATGAATAAAAAAGTTACGAGAAACACCACATTGGAATAACATCTGTGACAAGATGTACTTTTTGTGGATGTAGAGGAGCGAGAAAAAAAATCGGCGTGAGATTAAATATAAACTACAAGTAAAACTTAATTGTTGTTTATGTTTTCTTCTGACCATCTGTTCACCATGGCAACAGATGGCGTGAAGAGAAGTAAGAACAATTGAAAGTCAAACTTGTGTGTTTACTTGTCTCAGTTAAGAAGTTATTCTTTGTAGGTTTTTTCTCGTCGATAAAAAGAGGACAAACGTCTTAACTCTGGCGCCGCCGTAGGGGCGTATTTCATAAAAAGAGAAAGCATTTGCGTCTAATCCCTTTAGAAATGATATGAATTGTACTATAATACCCACTTCATATTAGGATTTCCGTTTCGTATAGTTATATAAGTACAATAAATTAAAAAGGCTTATTATGTCTCCAACTGCCATATTATATAGGATGTTTCAGTAACCGTCATACAACTGTTAAAAAAATCGAAATACATTTTCGTTTAAGCATAGGGTTTAAGTACAAAGCCCAAATTTTGTTTCTGGGTTGTAGGCCTACATATCGGACAAAGTAAATAATGACTACGCAGTACCCTATATTACAGCTGGAACTTGGAAAATTCATACGATGAAAGAGTAATGGAACGGAGAAAAATTGTCTCCGGCGCCGGGATTTGAACCCGGGTTTTCAGCTCTACGTGCTGATGCTTTATCCACTAAGCCACACCGGATACCACCCCGGCGTCGGACAGAATTGTATCTAAGTTCCAACTCTTGGGTTCCCTCTAGTGGCCGCCCTCTGCACTACGTCATAGATGTCTATGAACATAGGACCGAAGTTCCATTACTCTTTCATCGTATGACGACGCAAAATATCTGCATGGAAATATCATATGTACTTCGGTGCATTAAAATAATATATATGATATGGGTAAATCCCTCGTGATTTAAGACGGCGCTTATTCCGTCGGATCCCGGCCAACTAGTCACTCATAACGAGTGCATCTCAGCACATGTGTGGGCTTCGGTCCTGTGTTCATAGACATCTATGACGTAGTGCAGAGGGCGGCCACTAGAGGGAACCCAAGAGTTGGAACTTAAACTGAGACGATTCTGTCCGACGCCGGGGTGGTATCCGGTGTGGCTTAGTGGATAAAGCATCAGCACGTAGAGCTGAAAACCCGGGTTCAAATCCCGGCGCCGGAGAGAATTTTTCTCCGTTCCATTACTCTTTCATCGTATGATGACGCAGAATATCTGCATGGAAATATCATATGTACTTCGGTACATTAAAATAATATATAAAATAATATATTAGAAAATTCAGGTAACCCGTATTTTGTTCCTGGATCTGTACGCTGAAGCAGTCATTTGTTACTCTGTTGCGTATTGGTATGTGTTGGGCACAAGGTCATTGGCAATGTCATTCACGTTCAGCCTAAATGTTAACAAATAAGCCAGGCGCACCCTTGGTGCTATTCGACAGGAGTAGGCTACGTGCCAGCACCAGGTTTCCCCTTCTCTTTTCCTCATCATCGTAATCCATTCCCTACACTACACTTACACGGACACTTACACATACACACACCTTAGTATACGACATAACTCTGCACAGATACACATCTTGCACAGCGTGGCCCGCCGAAGTGGTGTGCAACTTGAAAATGAGTCGCAGTCCTGCCATCTGTCAGCAATATATGCGGAACTCAAATCACGTAAGTGAAGTGGGTAGGCATTGGATACAGGCATACGCACACAATTAAGACTATTATCAATTCTAAAAATGTAGTGTTTTAGAAATTAAAAATAAAATTGTAAGTAATAATTAAATTTCACCAGACATTTTGTTCAGTGTCGCACACTATGGCATCCTGCATAGGACTCGCGTTATGGAATGTGCGATGGTTCGAGTTCTCATGGGGAAGAAATTTTCTCATGAAATTTCAGCCAGTGTATGGGACCGATGCCCACCTACCATCATGATGCACTTTTATTTATATATTTATTTTAGTTACCTTTTTTTTTAATCGCCCACAGGCCATTTTCCTAACGTTTTTTCTTTTGTTTCTCATTTTCTGTTTTCCGTTTTTGTTTCTTAGACTAATACGTACACAACACCCATGTCCAAGGCGGGACTCGAACCTACAGCCCTTCGGGCCAAGCGATAGAGACATGCCATATCTCTACAGCTTGGACTTGGGAAGTTACGATAGATAGCGAAATTCGGTTACGAAAAGTAGCTGTAACGGCTGGGGGAATCATCGTACTAACCACACGATACTTTCATTCTGATTGGATGATCGTCCACCTCTGCTTCGGCATGTGGACGTGAGACCGACTGGTCGGTCTGGGGCCTTAAAGGGCTATAGCGCCACGGAAAGAAGAATTATTATGTTCAGTAGACCGATATGTACTATCTATAATTTTGGCAATGTTTATCGTTTACACTCTACAGTATATTACATAAAATATGAATAGTAGTTTAGAAGAAATCGACTTATACAGACATGCAGACAGACGCAAACAGTTTATCGGTACCGGGGAAGTTGCAATGATATAGGCCTACCTATTTCTTGTAGCTTGACAATGTTTTATCTCGATATTTCTTGTTACGGTACAATAAAACTCACATTTGTAGGATAAGTGAAGGTATTAACGTCATCAATAAAAAAAAATAATTTACAACTGATCAAAAAAAAACGGACAATACTAGTGATTTTTTTTTAGATATTGATCATTTGTAGCCTTTCCTGTGGAATGTACGTTTCAGAAATTGTAATTGTGACAAGGTTTTACAACAGTACAGGTAAATAAAAGTATGACGCATATTGGCGCTATTACCAGCCATGAAGGTAATAACGCCACTTATTTTTTTTAGAACAAAGAAACATGTTTATAAGCAAAAGTGACGAATGTAATATTATGTTATAGAATTAAACAAATATAAATGCTTAGGGACAACAAAAAAGTCCAATACTCACTACCACATAACTTTGAAAAATTAAATCAAGACCACTGTCATTGAGTGGTGCACAACCGTCTTCACATTGTGAACAGGATCCAGTTTTCTTTATGCTACTCGTGTCGTAGGTTTCGTGGTATCCAAGTCCAGTCGATTATCCTTAAGTTAGAGACGATTAAATTATCCATTATTATTACAAACTAAATCAAAGTTTTCTTTTCTCTCGCAGCGAGATGGCATTATTACCTGCAGTCGCAAATTCTATTTAAGATAGATAATTACCATAACATATAAACGAGTATCTTATAACATTCGAAAGGTTCAGAGTCATAGCGGGCCAAGCGCCATTTATTAAAAACGGAGGAAGTAAGGGTTAAAGTTAAGTGAATGCCAAAGTTTAATGAAGATTGACATATCATTTAGTTTTAATATGTATACTTTATATTACTTGCTATATGTTTCCATTGAATTATGATAATAACTTCATTTTAACCCTTCTTTTCTACGGTTTTAGTAAATGGCGCTTAGCCCACTATAGTTCTGAATCCTTCAGTTCGTCATTCACTATACAGGATGGAAGGTAAGATAGTACATTAATTGTAGGATGTGATTCCTTAAAATATAACGGACAAAAAAGTCTAATATCATTTTGCTCGTTTTTGCGAGGTTTTTGAAGAAATAATACTTTTATGCCGACATTTCGATCGCGAATTTTACGAATACCGGTACTGTTTAAAATACGCTGTACGTCCAACGGCACACTAATGCAATGTAAATATCACAACTGATCAGTTGCGAGTACTACGCAAACCGTCTGCCGTCTCCACAGCGATGCCAGATTTTTAGACCTGTACGTGATTCGACAATCAATGTTTCCAGTGTTTCTTCAATCGATTAATTCGAAATCTGTGAATTTTCTAATTAAAATACTGCTGGAACGTGAACATAACAAACGTTCTCTTCGTTGTTATACAAGAAATTAAACCGTATTTTAAACAGTATTTGTAAAATTCGCGATCGAAATGTCAGCATAAAAGTATTATTACTTAAAAAATCTCGCAAAAACGAGCAAAATGGTATTAGACTTTTTTGTTCGTTATATTTTAAGGAATCAAATCCTACAATTAATGTACTACCTTACCTTACCTTCCACCCTGTATTTCAGATTCAATTATCTGTATTTACTTCATGCAGTACACAATATTCACGTCACTCCAGAATCAGCTCAAGCGCGCACTTTGTTAAACTCACAGTAAAGGCAGAAATCCGTTTCATTGTTGATTCCAGATGTTTAAAAAGGTTCCTCTAAACACCACACTTCTCAGACTAGGGCTGCCCACACAGATTTTTCACGTAGCTTATTATAAAACATTAGATGGCGTTATAACCTGCATGCAGCTGATACCTTCACTTACCCTAACTACTAAAATTTGCTGTTATATTTAAATCTCTCCCTCCTCTTTACCGGTAAGCTATAGAATACGGATGTAATTTTGAAACTGTTAATTGGGCCTAGTGTGGTGGGCATTGAAGCCTCCCAGACCGGAATTGAAGCCCGATCAAACTAATTCCTGGCACCGCCCGTTATTACAGTATCCATGCGTTGACAGACGGATGATTTATTAAGAAAGGTGCTCGATACCCTTCAATCTGCGCGCAACCAGCTGTTTAGGTGCCCCACAGCCGCTCCCGACGTCTCAATGGAACTCGCGACTCTAGTAAATCAAATTAAACACCTCCGTGCAACAGTGACACAAAGCCGTATATGTTTATAGTGCAAGAATGATATGTCGCGTTCACTGTAGTGTAGCCCGTGGCGATGGTTAGGAAAAAATAAACAAGGTTCCCAAATTACTGTTGAATAACATTACGTAATGTATTTGTATATTACAGACGTGGACAAATTATTAGACTAAAACGTTTTTCTTGGAAACATAATATAATTCGTCATATCAACTATCAGTATAATTCAACTCTATTGCTGTAAATGTGATTGTTTACATCTTCTGGTATATTTTTTCAATGGTTAAGTATATTTTGTCTGGCTGTGTTGGTACTACTGGTTTTTTAATTATGTACTGCAGAAGAAAATGGGACATACTCACGGACAGGAGAACGCGAATTCGATTATGCGCACTGTTCAAAACATACAGAGGTGAGTCTGCCTGGAGAGAAATAAAAAATAGGTTGCAGCCGCCAAATTACTCTTCAAGGAACGACCACTCTTATAAATTGAGGGAAAGAAGACAGGACGGACACTGGAAAGTTTTCTTTTCTCAATCGTACTATCAGGGACTGGAATGCTTTACCTGCAGACTTACTAAAGGCTTTACCAACAACCAAAAATGTATTTAAAAACAGGCTTAAGGACTTTACTAATAGACGATAATTATACACAGTATTTAAAGGGTGTAATTGATATTTTGTTATTGAAGTGTTCTATCAGTGAAGAATTATGTTGTGTCAGTGAAGTGTGTTGAGTAAGTGAAACGTGTTCCTGTCAGTGAAGCTTTATAGTTTATAGTGGCAGTGCAAAGTATTTGAACAGTGAAATGTTTTTGAAGTGTTAGTGAAATCAGGATAGAATCAGTGAAATGTGTCGTAGTTCCAGTGCAGTGAGTGAGTTGACAGCGAAATGAGTGTAGTGTTGAAAGGTACTTGTGCAGATATGAACATATCATACTCGTGGGTTTTAGTTCGAACATAGGTTTAAGGTACAAATTAGATTTGCTTTAAATGTTATTTTAACTGATCGTCCTTCATTTAATTTAGGATGTTCCCTGTTATTATTATTATTATTATTATTATTATTATTATTATTATTATTATTATTATTATTATTATTATTATTATTAATTATTATTAATTATTGTTAGTATTATTATTAATTGTATTTTTTATTAATTGTGTTTATTATTGTCTTTATTGAGTGTAATTAGTTACCACTGCCACCGGGTATATACCCATTGCAGTGTGAATAAATAAATACAAAATACAAGATATTCAACAGTCTGTTCTCCCTTGGCCTGCAAGAAGACCAGACATATACGAAATTGAAAATCTGTTATCTATCTGAAGAAGAAAGTGAACAAAAAGAGGCTTACAACAAAACATGCACTGTCTGATATCTGACAAAATCACCGTGTTAATAAAGAATAAAGGAATGTTCACAAAATAATAGTAACCTCCAGACTCAATTTTCTGTTCATTATTTCTGTGCAAAATACAGTTTTGTTCATTATTTCTGCCGATAAATACAGCTTTGTTGCACATATAATTAATTTAGCCTAATAAAATTTGTTCACGTCTATAATATGTTTTCAACTTTATTAAATACTAGTGGCTTGTGCAGCAAATGCTGCTGCAAACTAAGTTCGTTAGACGTTCAAATAAATTTTTTTCAGATTTATTTTCAATGAAGAATACTTGTCTTTTTGATAGTTATATGCTTCCATAATAATGAAACATACTCCCTCTGAATGGATTTTTTTGGGCCAAATACTTTTTCTTGAACCTATCCAACTACAGTTTTTGAGTTTCAACGCGAAAACGCAAGTATCAATGTCAGGACGATAGCAGTAGCTATTTCAGGTCATTGTGGATTGTAGGCAAAAGTTTAAAAAATGTCAGGTTTGCTAAGCTTTCGAACAATAGCATTTTCGTATAGCTGCTGCATGTAAAACTTGAAATGTAGAGCGTAAAATCATTTTATCCTACTAAGAGATCTTGCTGAAATGATCTGGAGACTACAAAATTTTCTAGGCCTCTTATTTTATCAGTAAGTAATACCTTTTTATATTTCCTTAGGAACTGTAATTTTTGCGCTCTCTCGAGCCAATACTGAAGAAAATGACACATATCAATATCTACACTACACCGCCAT